>NW_005871550.1:325861-354599 GCF_000147115.1 Myotis lucifugus | reverse complement strand
TGTTCTAAAGGAGAAGTACAAGCTCTGTTGATATAAGTGGTAGATGCACAGTGGAAAAGGCTTGCACCGTCCTTGTGGACTAACTGTAAAACACCCAGCAATCAGGATGTTGAAAAAAACAAAGACTGACAACATTCTGGAAAGCACTGGCTCGTTTTGCATTTATGTTCTGCTTAAGTCATTTTTGCCCGAGAGTTGATATTGGGACAGGTCTCCTGAGACAGCAGTGGAGCATAATGTAAACTGGGATTTAAACATTTCCATTCTCCCCAGTTCATCATTTTTCCTAGACAACCCGAAGGAGTATGTATTGTATGGACAGACACAGACACATTTTCACTATTATTGGCTCAGTCGATAACGGGACACAGAAATAAAGGTTTCTGGGGGTGGGCGAGACTTTTTGAGTTAGTACCTAATACAGAAGTCATTCTCTTTCCACAAAAGGGCTGGTGATAAGTCAGAGTCACATATAAGCTCTCAGCTGCCGCCTCAGCAGGATGGAGAGAAGGGAGTGGTGTGTGGCCAGCAGAATGGGGAGTGACTCTCCCTTTGCTGACATGTTAGGGCACCTTTGTGGATTATGAAACCAGAAGGACCCTCAGGAATCTTCTCCAGTAATCTAGGAGGAGACTCAGATAAGTAAGCGATTTGCCCAAGATTACACCACTAGTTAGTGGAATTGGGTCCAGTGTTTATCTGTTTTGCCACACAGCCTCCTTGTCACCAGTTGATATCAATGTTAAAACATTGAAAATAAATACAGGAAGGAAGTAATAATAACAGTAGCCAGAGATTCACTTCTATGGGTGAGGAGGAATGTATTAGGGTTCTCAGAGAAACAGAACCAATAGGACCAGGATGTATGCTGTGTGTGTGTGCGCGCGCGTGTGTGTGTGCGTGTGTGTGTGTGTATACACAGAGAGAGAGATGGAGGGATACACACACACACACACACACACACACACACACACTAGAGGCCCGGTGCACAAATTCATGCATGGATGGGGTTCCGAGGGGGGGTAGGGGTGGGACCAGGATGTGATCGGCCCTCCAGATGGGCGGTGGGATGCCCTTGCCAGCCTGGGACCCGGATCCATCCCACTGACGTTCATGCCTGTGGTCGGAGCCACCTGGCTGCCGCTTTTATATCCTTTCTTCCTTGCAGAGCATCTAGGGAGGGGAAGTGGCTACATTGCCTGAGCCCGACTTCTAGGGGGCCGGAGGCGCTATTGGGATCGTGCCACAGCACTGGTCCATTGGTGCCTGGCCCATTCTCTGGAAATTGGACCTGCAGGACTACTGAGGGAGTGAGTGGCTGCCCCTGGGCTGGTGGGCTGCTGGGATAGGTTGGTCAGCTGAGTGGCGCTCCCACTGTGGGAGCACACTGCCCACCAGGGGGCAGCTCCTACGTTGAGCGTCTGCCCCCTGGTGGTCAGTGCGCATCATAGCGACTGGTCGTTTTGGTCATTCAGTCTTAATGGTCGCTTAGGCTTTTATAGATATAGATATATATTACGTAGAGAGAGATAGAAAGGGGGATATTTATTTTAAGGAATTAGCTCATGTGTGTGTGGAGGGTTGGCAAGTCCAAAATCTGATGAGGTGTGCCTACAGGCTGGAGACTTTTATTGCAGTTCAAGTCCAAAGGCAGTCTACTGGCAGAATTTCTTCTTTCTTAGGGGATGTCAGTCTTTGTTCTATTCAGGCCTTCAGCTGATTGTATGAGGCCCACCCACAGTATGGAGGGTGATCTGTTCTACTCAAAGTCCACTGACTTAAATATTAATTACCTCAAAAAAAAAACCAAACTTCACAGAAACATTCAAAATAATGTTTGACCAAATATCTGGACACTGTGGCCCAGCCAGGTCACAACTGGATTCCGGTTTTAAATGGCTGACTTGGTCCAGCGACACGGCATTAAGAAAGGATGGCGGGTAAATAATCTTGACAAAGGGAATAGGAAAGAGATGCTTCCCTACCTGCCTTGCTTAGGCCATGTGTATAAGTAGCCAAAGCCAGGCCAAGCTTCCTTTGCCTAAATGGGGAGTTTATGATAAAGACACAGAAGTGTCTGTGCAGTCAAATGACAAGGACAAAAAGGGGCCGTGCAAAGGTCTAGGATCAGGGACCAGACCACAAGCCAGACTCATTCTGGGTCTCTGGCTTCCCGTCTCCTCTGTTCCATTCTTCTGATTCCCAGAGACTTGCTCCCTCTGCTTCTTGATTTGCATGGGGACAGGAGCACGTCCGCTGTACAGGTCCAGTTGTCTTAGTGAAGTGGTACTCCCTTTTTCTTGGTTCCATTTCAATTCCCGGGGGATCTTGGATCAACCCGATTTGGGCGAGTTGACCAACTCAGACAGTCTCGGCAGAGAACTGAGGTCATGCTTTAGCACAGTGGCTGCCAGAGGCCCGCTGCTGCGGATGAGGAGGGAGCTGAGGTTTCAACGTGAATTTGGCAGATATTGCCAGAAACGATCTCCTCCATCTCAGTGGGTGAAGATTCCGGGGAGTTAAAGCTCATATCCATGAGAATGGGGATGGGGCTGCCTACCTCTCCCTGGCACTCTGCCCATCCTCCCTTTGGAGGATGCTGGCCTCTGTGACATTTCTCAGTAGCTGACAGTAGCCAAGAGAGCCCGTGGGAAACGCCAGCCTCCCTCCTGCCTTGAGCTGAGGGCTTGTCCCTGCTAACGGCTGCCAGGAACGGAGGGGTCATGCCATTGCTTGGCCTGAAATGGAATCTCATTCACCATTCAGTTCATGGCCCGAGAAACAAAAATAATATTGAATGAGCAAACTCCTCTTTGTTTAATTATAGTAAATGTCAAGGTTGAATCCAAGTGCTTTGCTTAAGGTCAGGTGCTCAGTGCTATCAAAAAGCATTTAAACCAGAGCTGATGGGCTATTAAAACCCACACAAGTTAAAACAAGGCAACGGCTTCTTCAGTGATTTATTCCCCCTGTTGGAAGCAGTGAGGTGAGGTTGGAGCTGGAACGGTCCACCAGCAGCTTGTGTTTTTCTCTTCCCTGATGTCCTCTTTAGGCTGATGAGGGACTTACTAATGAGACCAATGCCCCAAGGCTCCCACAGACTTACCCCAAGGCCCAATTCCTGCTTCCATTGGATCAGTGGCTTACAAGGGGTTGGCTGCCCAGATCTCTCCCAGAGCTGCCCATCTAATTGCTTTAAGGGTGAGACCTGGGCCCTAGTATTTTTTAAAACCCCTTCCCCCAACTGAAGAGTTTTCCAGAGCAGTGGTTCTCAACCTGTGGATCGCGTCCGTCGGAAAACACATATAGCATATCAGATATTTACATTACGATTCATAACAGTAGCAAAATTACAGTTATGAAGTAGCAACGAAAATAATTTTATGGTTGGGGGTCACCACAACATGAGGAACTGTATTAAAGGGTCGCGGCATTAGGAAGGTTGAGAACCACTGCTCTAGTGCAGCAGAAGGATTTAGAACAGCTGGATTAAATGCTCATTTTCTTAATTAAAATGCCCAAACCGGATGCCCTTGTGTGCCCTGAGCTTTTCTCCACATTGCATTGTCCTCTCTCCTAGTTTTCTTTCCATCAACATTGATATTCTCCCCTGCTGCCTCTTATCCTCAGCGCCCAGAGCTGCCTCCTCAGGGATGGCACGTGTGACCGACCCATCAAGCTGCAGAAAGGACAGAGTTGCTGTGCCCCTCGTCCTTGGCAGTGAATGGCATGGGAGGCATCCCCCAACGCTTCCCTAGCGCCTTCCCAAATGGCTCAGCAAAGATCAGTTCTGAGGGCTCAGGAAAGAGACGAGGATTCCCACTGTGGTAGCTGAAAAGAATGGGGCGGCAGGAGGTTCCAGAGCAGCGAGGAAATCTCGCTCCCATAATTTATGCGCGCCGCCCCACGGTTCCTTCCTTCTTTCTTGTCATACAATAGGAATAATGATCTTGGTGCCGGACCCGGTGCTGCGCCAGGACAATTAATCACCCACCAAGTCATTTATTTCCTCACACTCTCGTCCACCAGGACCATTATCCTGTAGGTAAACAGAGGTGCCAGTAAATCACGGACAGAACACCAGTCGGTGGGAGAATAGTTGATTAAGCGTCTCCATAACTTACAGCTCTATTGCACCTCTCATCCCAGAGGATCTCCAAGCGCCAGATAGACTGATGTACGTGCCGCTACCCAGCCCCGATATGTCATTTTCATTGACTCCATCGCCTCAGGGGGCGTGTGTGTGGAATGTTTATTGCCCTTGTCATCTAGTTACCCTCGAAACTGTGGTCATGGGTCAGGCAGGAGGTAAAGAAAGGAACTTTTCACTTCCTTGTCCTTGGAGGCAGCAGAAATTAGCTACCCAGCAGGACCTCAGCAGCAGTGAGAGAGTAACTTAGCGACCTCTTGGGAAAAATTACTTGGGTTCCTGAAATGCTGCCAGGATGAGGGACTTCCATGTTTATTCTTCTAAAGTTGGCAACAAAAGAGCAGGCATCGTGGTTGAGTGGTGAGCTAGGACAAGATCTGAAGTACTGGTAGGTGTTACCTGGGCAGGGATGTTTTAGGATCTGCTAGGATCATAGTGTAGGAGAGGATCATTCTACAGAAGGATCACTTACAAGCTTTTAGGACTATTCATGGTATCTCTGATCTTTAAACTTCAGTAATATAAAGGTCCCTTTGAAAGGAAAACAAACAAACATGATCTCTAGTTTTCTCCCAGTGTTTACTACAATTATTTGATTATGATGCCACTTTCAAACTTATCCTTATAGCTCTGATATATGTAAGAAACCAAAGCCAAGTTAAACTCAAGCAAGTTAGATTCAGTTCACTACAATTCCATTTCATTCCATAGAAGTTATATACAAATAAAACTACAATGCCAGGGTGATTCATTTTAACAACATTAATTCAAAAGAAAAGATGATGCCGTTGGGCTGAAACCAAATTACCTCTCAAATGAGAGCATATTGACTGCCGCCTCATTAGTTCTTTTAACGTTTGGCATGCTGGCTTACTGGGTGCCATGTGCTGACTCAAGTTTTCACCATTCCTCGCTATTCAAACTGTTATGGAGACCTTTGTGCAGCACACTGGTAATTTATTTGGCCTTAATTTGGGGTAAACCTAACATTTCTGTGCCAAGTCTACATCTGTGCCACAGGAACAAACAAGGCCACTAGGACCCCATGGCATGATTTGATCATGTGGAGTCATTAGAACGATGCAGAAGATGGTAAAATTCAATTGTAAAACTATGATCAAAAACAAAACCCCCAATTAAAAAAATCCTCATTAAAAATTTTAAGACTCTCTTGAGGGTCCATGGGAGCCATAGACCCCATATTAAAATGCATATATCCAAAGCCATTAGGTTTTAAGCCAATTATAGGTTTAAAGCTGGAATTAATGAAAAATTCTGAGGAAAACAAAACAAAATAACATGAGAAGATAGCATGACAATATAATTCATTCCTTATTAGAATCATGGGCTCAAGTATGGAATCTTGTCATAGGTATGGCGGAGACTGTTAAATTTCTGGCCTCTCCTTTTCTATTTTAATAAGAGACTCCCCTCTGCCCCCACTCCACACATGTTCTCAGGGAACTCGGTTACTCAGCTAGAGGCCACATTTCCCAGCCTCTCTTGAAGCTCAGAGGCCATGTGATCAGACTCTTGCTAATGGAATGAGAGAACTGTACAAATTCCACATCACTCCCCTAAAAGGAAATTGCTTGCTTTCTATTCTCCCCGCCCTCTTTCCTTAAGCTGGTGCTTGAATATGATATTGATGGACCAGCATCAACCATGAAGTATAACTCTAAGGGGATCTAGAGGAAGAAAGTAGAAGCAAGCTAGGTCCAGGATAGCCTTTATAAAAATACATATTTTTATTGATTTCAGAGAGGAAGGGAGAGAGGGATAGAGATACAAACATCCTCCATGTCCCTTACTAGAGATTGAGCCCACAACCCGGGCATGTGCCCTGACCGGGAATCGACTCATGACCTCCTGGTTCATAGGTCAGTGCTCAGCCACTGAGCCAAGCCCCTGCTTACCATTATTCTGTTGTATTAGAGAGACATAACCCCTCTGTATGTTGTGGTCTTTATGTTATAGCCCCTTAATTTATAATCTAGCTGATACCGAAAGTGATAGCTTAAGATCATGTTCCATTCATTCAACACTCTACATTATGAACTTATTTTGTGCCAGGAACCAGAGAAGAAGGGATTTATTTGAGATTGTACATTTAGTTCATGGTAGAGCTGGGGCACCACACACATATTCTGATGTCCAGCCCAGTACTCTTGCCACTTCATGCCTCCTCCTCATCTAGCTGTTGACTAACACTCCAACCATTGCGACTGACTAAGGGGAAGGCCTGGTGTTCCCAGAACTCAGTGTGGCCTGGTAGGCTTTACTCTCACATGGCTTGTTTGAACCTTGTTTGTTTGGGGTTTTATTTTTTAAAGGGAAAAATAAAGATAGCCCAAAACAAATGAAGGGAGTTAGTAATGTAGGAGAAATGTGTGCTCATCACTGTAGGACCAGCCCTATCCCCTGTGTATAGAGTGATGTACATGGATGCTCACAGTATCTCAGGGATATGACTTGCCAGCAATAACATTGTTGAGGGGAGGCAGAAGTTGGAGTGAATAGACTGAATCAGTGTTTATGCTGGGGAAGAAGACGAACTGGAGTTGAACTAGATGCCCCACCTCAGTGTTCTAAAACAGTGTCTGACAGGAACAGAAAATAGCAGGAACCTGACTGAACATAATAGGTTCTCTTCCCCCTCCCCCAAACGTCATTCTTTATTGCAGCATCCTGTCTGATTTCCTTTTAGATAGTATCATGATTAGAAATTTTCATCTTCATTTTTGGTTCACACTTCTGTTGTCCATCTTCCCTAAGACAAGATATTTCCATGGCTGACTTGTTTACCAGTGATTCTCTAATGACCAGAACAGTTAGGCTCTCAAAAGTATTGCTGAGTGAATAATAGGGGAAATGAATGAATGGATAGGAAATATGACAATACAGAAAATGAGCTACATGAATCATGAAACATGGCACAATTCTCCTTCTTTGGTGACAGTGTAAAAATCATGTTTTCAATAAAGACAAAGAAAAACTATGACTCTTACCTCTTGAAGAGGTGCTATCATTCCCGGATAACTCCCATGCTCCACTGCTCCCAGGTTTTTCATTGTCATATGCCTTTGTGGTGGCCAGGAGAATGCTCCTTGTAGATCTCGCCTATAAAAATTTTGTAACTTAATTTTTACAATATCCTGTTATACATAGTTATTAATAATGAACAACAATGTTCGCTAATGACTGATTACGATAATCGTGTTGCATTCATTTCCCTTATGCACCTTAACGCACAGGCGCACCATTTCTCCCCACTAATACTAGCAGCAAATATGTTAGCAGCAGATGGCCATATCATTAGTCTTGGACTGACTTGTTTGGTGTGCGCAAAAGGAAATATTTCGCTTTCGGAGAACAAGAAAAATGCGTTTATTTGTGTGACGCTTATTAATTTGTGCAGTTAGTCAGTGCCTGGTAAGTTCAAGTTCAAGAAAAAACATTAATTTTTATTAAAATGTTCTATTATTTTATGTTAATGATTACTCAGTTATCTCAGCCCATTGTATTCAGCATGTCTCTATCAAAATCAAGTGGTAGTAAAAATAAATGAAAAATTGCTGACGAACATCAAAGTTTCCAAGAAAAGTGGGAGTTGGAGTATTTTTGCTGTGAAGTAAAAAATAAAATAATCTGCTTGATATGATATAATGCTATTAGTGTACCAAAGTTATACATTGGAAATTGAAGCTTTTGTTTTTTTGCGGCCCACATAAACTTAAACCTTGTTTATTTGGCCCGTGTTAGCGTTTGAGTTTGACATGCTTGCTTTAGATACAGGCACGGACAGGAAGAGTAAATATCAGAAGGATAGAAAGTCGAATAGGAAAAAGACAGGCATACAAATCTTTATTGAGTTCAGAACCTTCCTCACCATGGGGCAGGATGTCAGGTTTGACAAGCAGTCTCATGTTCATTGACTTTTTAAAGGCAAAAGTAGAAAGATTAGAGAATTCAAGTGGATAGTAGCAGCTCTTGGAATGAAGGCACTTAAACATCCAGCTTTGTTGGCTTCGTGTAAGTACAGAAGTGGGAGGTTATTGGACAGAGCATGTCAAAAGCTAAATTTCACAACACGCCTCTGAGAAGGACAATGGACGTGAATGTCTATTCCTGAGGATCGGCCGCATTCTCTGGAGCACTCGCAAGATACAGATTTCGTTCCTCTTTCATGAAAGGTGAAGACAATTTTACCAGTTTGTAACCTGACAAAAGAAAATGTATCTGTTACCTATTGCTGCCTAGCAAATGACCCCAAAATGTAGAGACTTAACGACAACATGTTTGATCTCTCAGTTTCTGTGGGTCAGGACTCTGGCGCAACTTAGCTGGTCCCCTGGCTCAGGGTCTGTCATAGACTGTGATCAAGGTGTCATCTGGGCTGCTGCCATTTCGAAACTCCACTGGGAAAGATCCACTTCCATGTGGTCATTGGCGAGATCCAGTCCGCGGTGAGCGCTGCACTGAGGGTCTCTGTTTCTCACTGGCTGTTGGCGGGAGGCTGTTCTCACCTTGCCAGGTGAGTGAGTCTCTCCATAGGGAAGCTCATAGTAGGTGGCATCGGAGTTCATCAGAGTGAGCAAGTGAGAAGGCCAGAGAGAGGATGCACATAAGATAGGAGGCAGAGTCTTTTGTAACCTCAGCTTGGAAAGGATACCACCATCCCCGTTTGCCATATTATATTTGTTAGAAGCCAGTTGCTAGGTAGGATTAGAAGGGTGTGCAGACCAAGAGGAAGGGACCATTTGGGAGCCATTTCAGAAGCTGCCTGCCATGCAAAACCTACCTTAAAATACACTTGACTTGCGGGCACTCTAGAAGAATGACATGCAAGGACCAAGATGAAAGGACACTTCCCAGGCATGAACCTTTACAGGGCTTTGTTGGCTTTTGCTGAGGAGGAATGATTGGTGAGCATTCAGAGTACCAGGCAAACTTCTCCACGGAACTACTAATGGCAACAGAAACTTACAAACATAGAAATGAGTCTCAGAGCAGTCGGTGGCAAAGAGAAAATTTCCTTAAGTTTTACGTTTTGTCAAGAAAGTTCTCATGAATTTTGTATTCTAGGCCATTGTATATGTGTTTGTTTGAATATAAAAGTAGACAAACTAGTACTTATCACGGAGCAAAATTGATTTCCAAGTCAAGGCAGCATGTGGATTTAGTTTGAAGAGACTAAGATTTCAGCACCAGCAATTCCCTTTCCCTGGGTCATCTCTGCTGAGTCATCGGTGCCCACTTCCTCTGTGACATGGAGACGTTGACTGCTATCATCTGCTAAGAGGGAAAAAATGAGAGATTTTGCAACATCTGTTTGTTTTCTGTTCTTTAGGCATCCAGCCGCCCTGTTCACTCATCCTCGTGTGGCCCCCACTCCAGCCATGTTAAACACGCCCTTGCTCTTCCTAGGGCTTATGTGGCTCCTTCTCGCCTCAGGTCACGTGAATGTGTAGCTCTCTCAGCCTGGGCTGTCTTTTCCTGCCCAATTTCCCTCTCTGATTCCTCTTACCCTTTCCTGTTCCCCTTTGGGAGTGGGTGATCTTAGAGAAACAGCGACACTTCACTGAGTTAAGGGCTGTCTGGCTCTATGTTCCCATGGCCACCCTTGTGTACCCTCATTTGAGTGTTCAGACAAGTAAAACTACAGTGACCATCTGATATTCAACATTTCCTCCTCTGTGTGTGAGCTTAAGGACAAACACTGACTTTCCTCCTTTATACCCAACTCTGGGCATCAAGTCCCCACTGTTGGGTGTGTAGTAGATGTTCAAAAAAAATGACTGTCGACTAAAGCAGTCTTAGAACCTCTTTATACTCTTGTAATTTATTGAGAACTCTGAAGAGCTTTTGCTTATGTGCTTTATAGCTCTTGATATGTACTATACTAGAAATTAAAACGGAAAAAAACATACCTATCAAAATCTTTATTAACTCATTTAAAAATAACAGCAAACCCATTATGTGTTAACTAAAATAATATCTGGAGTGAAAACAGGGAAAATGGGGACATCTGTAATTCTGACAACAATAAAAACAAACAAACATATTTTCTAAAACAAAGGACCCGTTTAGTCAGAAGAGTGGTATTGCTTTGCATTTTTTTGCAAATCTCTTTAATGTCTCGCTTAATAGAAGTCTGCTTCTGTGTTTAGTCTGTTGTGAAGTGTTGTTTTGGTTGAAGTATAGAAAGAAGGTCTGGCCTTGCACAGCTCTGTAGCTGCAAAAGGCAAGAGTATTTTAATAGCCTTCTTAGGTAATTGTGGATATTCTTCTTTGGTACTATACCAACATTTGCTAGTTTTAATTTCTTAAAGATTATTTGTAGCGTGGAATCTATAACCATATCAATTAACTTTTCATACCCTGTTGCGCTAAATTCCATGGGCATTTTTTGCAATTTGAGTGGATCTTTTACCCATGCATGATTTTGTAACATCGTGGAAAAGATTGCTTCACTGAGGTTGTGCATACCTTCCAAATAGTTACACATTTCATTATTCAATATTAAAAAATCACATTTGTCAAAATCACCACTGTCTCATCAGGAAAGTCCTTAAGCACTGGGCAACTCTCAAGCTCATAGCAGTGGATACAGAATATCTGCCACTGGGAGACAGATGGTGCTCGAGATAGAAATTAAGCTGAACTATCGACAGTAAGATTGTATTTCTCCCTTACAGGAATTTTGGACTGAGATTTTCCTTGCTATAGCAGTTTTACAGATGAGCAAACTGAACCTTCGAGATAGCTGAATGGCTTGGCTGGGATTGACACACCAGAGCCTGGTTCCTAAGCTCTGCAATTTTGTCCCCCAGAGGAGTAAACTCAAGGCTGGAGGTCTATTCGGTTTCCAAGGCCACATGACCCTTTGGGGTGGACTTAGAGATGGAACAATATCTCTTGACTTTCTCAGCCTGTGCTCTTTTCTATGACAATGGAATTCTGTATTTTGAAGGAATGTGGTGCATTCCTACAGTGAATTCTGTTATATGTAAATTTCTATTGCCTTCCCCAAAGACCATGGGAAAGGCCTGTTGATCAAACCTGGATTTTTTAAATCCTGGCTTAGCAAATGACTAACTTTTACACCTTGGAAAAGTGACTTAACCTTCCATCTGCCTTTTTTTCCTATAAACTGGAGCTCATAATAGTTGCCTGCCCACAGCTCAAGTGTGTGCTATGCATAGTGACTTCCTTCCAAAGACTACAATATGGAAAAGGAGGAAAAAGAGGAGTTGCACAGTGGAGAAGCCTGACAGCCACTACCTCAGCCAGGTGATCCAGGTCAACATCGTCAATGAGAAGTCGATTTTTAAAAAATATATATATTTTATTGATTTTTTTACAGAGAGGAAGGGAGAGGGATAGAGAGCCAGAAACATCGATGAGAGAGAAACATCACTATAACACGGAAACATCAGCTGCCTCCTGCACACCCCCCACTGGGGATGCGCCCACAACCAAGATACATGCCCTTGACCGGAATCGAACCCAGGACCCTTGAGTCCGCAGGCTGATGCTCTATCCACTGAGCCAAACCGGTTAGGGCGAGAAGTCGATTTGATAAAGGAACCCCTGCTAGGTTGTGCTGAACATAGCCTTTGACTTCTGTGGTCTTTCATCCCCAAACTTATAACCCCAGTCTGATCATGAGAAAAGCACCAGCAAAATATTAATTTGGATGGACAAAATTCCTGAGCAGTTTTCTTCAAAACTATCAAGGTCCCCCAAGACAAGAAAAGTCTGGGGAACTGTCACAGCCAAGAGGAGCCTAAGGAGACATGAGGACTAAAAGTAATATGGCATCCTGGGTGGGATTCTATGACAAGAAAAAATAGCATTAGGGGAAAACTAAGGCCGTCTGAGCAGAGATGGACTTCAGTTAATAAAAATGTAACAATATTTGGTCACTAACTGTAACAAAGTACCATACTAATGTAAGATGTTAATAATGGAAAACTGGATGTGGGAACTCTCCAAACCAGTGGTTCTCAACCTGTGGGTCGCGACCCCTTTGGGGGGTCGAATGACCCTTTCACAGGGGTCGCCTAAGACCATCGGAAAACACATATATAATTACATATTGTTTTTGTGATTAATCACTATGCTTTAATTATGTTCAATTTGTAACAATGAAATTGGGGGTCACCACAACATGAGGAGCTGTATTAAAGGGTCGCAGCATTAGGAAGGTTGAAAACCACTGCTCTAAACCAACTTTGCAATTCTCTATAAATTTAAAACTATCATGAAATTTAAAAAAATGCATGTAAAAAAGGAGAAAATAAGGGATATCGGTATGTAAGTGATAAAATAACATTGGAGGTAACAAGGTGGTATCCTTGAATGTGCTTTATTTCATTAAAAGGAAATGAATTCTCAAACAGTTTTTTATTGCGGTAAGATGCACATAAAATTGATCATAACATTTTTAAGTGGACCGTTTAGTGGTATAAAATACATTTCATAATGGCGTGCAACTATCACCATTATCTCTGGAACACGTTTGTCTTGTAAAACTGAAACTATACTCATTAAACAGTAAATTCCCATTCCCTCCTCCCCTGCCCCTGGCAATCATGTCCCACTCTCTGTGTCTATACTCTCTAAGTACCTCAGTAAGTGAAGGCATACAGTAATTGTCCTTTGGTGTCTGTCTTTTTTTACTTAGTGTAGTGTCCTCCAAGTTCATCTATCTTGTAGCATATGTCAGGATTTCCTTCCTTCTTAAGGCTGAATAATACTTGGGAATGTGCATGCCTGAAGCCAGGTTACTCTTATGTTCCATAACTATGTTGCTTGCAGGGCTGTTCTATACATACTACATTGTATGTATAGACCACATTTTGCTTACCCATCCACCCATCCATTGGTGGGCATTTAGGGTTGCTTCCACATATTAGCTCTAATGAATAACACTGCTATGGCCCAGCTGGTGTGGTTCAGTGGTTGAGCATTGACCTACGAACCAGGAGGTCACGGTTCGATTCCCTGTCAGGGCACATGCCCGGGTTGTAGGCTCGATCTCCAGTGTGGGGTGTGCAGGAGGCAGCCCACCAATGATTCTCTCTCATCATGGATGTTTCTATCACTCTCTCCTCCCTTCCTCTCTGAAATCAATAAAAATATATTTTAAAAAATACTGCTATAAAGATGGGTGTACAAAACAGTCTCTGAGACAGTCTCTGTTTGGGTGTACAAAACAGAACTTTTCAGTTCTTTGGGGGTATTTACCCAGATGTAGGATTGTTGGATCAGATAGCATTCCTATTTTTACAATTTGAGGAACTGCCATGTTGTTTTCCATAGTGGCTGTATCACTTTACATCCCCACCAACAATCCCAGTTGCTCCACTCGTTGCCATGTTATCTTCTTGTTTGTTTGTTTGTTTTTAATAGTAGCAAACCTAATGGGTATGAGGTGGTATCTCATTGTGATTTTCTTCTCCCAAATGGTTAGTGATGTTGAGCATCTTTTCATGCACTTTTTGGCCATTTTCACATCTTCTTTGGAGAGATTGCTCACATTTTTTACCCATTTTTGGATTGGGTTGTTTTTTTGTTGTCCAGTTTTAAGAATTCTTTATATATTCTGGATATGAATCCCTTATCAGATATATGATTTGCAAGTGTTTTCTCCTTTACTGTGAGTTGCCTTTTTACTCTGTTATTAGTGCCTTTTGATGCACAAAAGTTTTAAATTTTCATAAAGTCCAATTTGTCTATTTTTGTTTTGTGGCTTTGGTGTTATAGCCAAGAAAGCATTGCCAAACCCAATGTTTGAAGTTTTTGCTGTGTGTTTTCTTCTAAGAGTTTTATACTTTTGGGTCTTATATTTAGGACTTTGATCCATTTTGAGTTAATTTACGTGCATTCAAACTTAATGTTAATTATTTTTAGTAACAAAGCACTGGCAAAATACCTGTGGGTTGAGAAAGCTGAGTTTTAACTGCTGAGGTTGATAGTGCCTCTAAAAGGGTTTTTGGCATCTCAGCGTTCTCTATGCAGATCAGCAGAGAGTGCCCAACACTCTTTCCTGAATTTAATCCCTATCTATGATATTCAATGCCAGTTGTAGCCAGACTTAGCTGATCATTAGCATCACAAGAACACAAACATTTTAAAAAGACATTTTTTCAGAAATCTAGAATAATATACACCCAAATGTTAACAGTGTCAGAAGGATGGTTCTATTATCTTCTTAGTGGTTATTTGCATTCTCTAAACTAATTTTTCTTCATTATGTAATAACTTTTAAAAATTGAAAATGTTTCATTGTCCAAAATATTACATATTGCAAAATATTACAACACTAGAGGCCCAGTGCACAACAATCGTGCACTCAGGGGGGGTCCCTCAGCCCGGCCTGCACCCTCTCACAGTCCGGGAGCCCTGGGGAGTGGTCCTAAGCCAGCAGGCAGACATCCTTAGCGCTGCCTACCGCAGAGGCTGGAGAGGTTCCCACCACTGCTGCTGTGCTCGCCAGCTGTGAGCCCGGCTTCTGGCTGAGCAGCGCTCCCCCTGTGGGAGCACACTGACCACCAGGGGGCAGCTCCTACATTGAGCATCATTCCACTGTTTGGTTCATTTGCATATTAGCCTTTTATTATATAGAATTCCAAAACACAATTTTAACATTTAGTTAATAGAAATATCTTAATGCAATCTTTTACATTTCTTATGCAGACTATCTTTGAACTCAAGTATATATTTTGTACTTACAGCATATCTCATTTTGCACCAACCATATTTCAAGTGCTCAGTAGCCACAGATGTAGTTCTGTGTCATCACTTAGTAAAAGAAAGAGGACTCTCTCTCTCTCTCTCACATACACACACATACACGATCATGAACTCTGAATTTTTTAATGAATAAATTTAGATGAATAAAGGAATTACCTTGTCCTTATTGTTCTCTCTCTTCATTATGAATGTCTTGGAGGGCCATGCCAGCTCACAGACAGGGCTTTCTCAATTAGACACAGTGGAGTAAGTGGAATTATACAGTGGGGTCTGGGACAGCCAACCCCACACCTGAGTTGACTTCTTCCTTCCCTCATTGAATAGGCATCATTGAGAGCCTACCTTGTGCCAAGCTCTGCTGGGTGCTGGGGTTACAATGGTGAGAGTGGAAAACAGGTGGGTCCTCTGACTTCATGGAGCTTCCAGTCTACACAACTGGAAAGTTACTGACAAAAGTGAGTGCTCTGCAGTGGTGTACTAAGGGTGGGGTAGGTGGAAGCAATGAGGGACTGTGTCGAGAATTTAAAAACAATAATAAAGTTGACGGGAAGTAGATCTGCTTTTTATTATCACCATGTGCCTGCAATCCTGAACCATGTCAGTGATAAAATATTCCTCATATGAAGACTTTGAAGCACTCAGATTCCTGTGCCTTCCTCTAGCCCACTAAGTTCAGATCTTCAGGGGGTTGCTCAGGTCTCTGAATGTTCAAGGAACTACTCAGATGCTGTGGTCTGAATTATTTCCTCCTCCACTCCCCCTCAAATTCATATGTTGAAGCCTCAACCCCCAATGTGATGGTAGTTGGAGAATGGGCTTTTCGGTGGCAATAAGGTTTAGATGAGGGCATGGGGGTGAGGCCCTCATGATGGGATTAGTGCCCTTATAAGAAGGGGCACCAGAGAGCTTATGAGATAGTTGCTACTTATGAGCCAAGAAGAGAGGCCTCAGAATGGAACCTACTTACTGGCACCTTGATCTTGGACTGCCCAGGCTCCAGAACGGTGAGAAAACAAATGCCTGTTATGTAAGCCCCTGTATATGGTATTTGGTGTGGCAGCCTGAGGTGAATAAAGACAGCAGGGGAGTCTGAAGTTCATCCAGGTTTGAGCACTCTTGATCTAGACCAGGAATCATCCGTAGAGTTCTGCCATGCTGTTTGGGAAGGACTTGGAGTCCCCGAAGGACCAGGTACGCTATCTAATTGATCAGTGATGTTTGCCAAGAACGACAGGCTGAAGGTGTGGGGTCAGGGGCTGGGGGGAACGTGTCTCCCGTGTATTTGTCATCCCTGTAATTCTTTAAAGTTCCGACAGCTTCTGTTCTTATTTCCTTGAGTTCTCTTAGTTTCCTTCCTGGCATCATAGTTTTCATAACAATTTAAGCAAATCCTCAGAGGACTTTACTGCCTTCCCCTGACTCACTCATGCTTCTTGGATTTCAAAAAACAGATGTGGAAGAGCCAAGACTCACTGTCTATGTTTGCCCATTGGGTTTTTCCTTTTGGCTCACCCAGTGTTTTCCATTTCTTGTCTTCAGAGTTCTGGAACAAGCTTGGGATCAATTCATTAGTCATGTGTTCAGCATTAAAACAAAAAGAATCTCTGGCATTGGAAAGAAAAGGAGACAATTAAAATGTAACAGTGCCTTCCTTATCTTTGTCATTTATTCGGCTATTATTTGTGAGCACCTTCAAGGAGTCAGTCCCTATGCTGCTGGGCATGTGAGAGACAAAGCTAAATGGAAAAGAAAGCCTTGGCTCTTGGGAAGCTCCAGCTCAAACCCGAGAGTCAGATGCCTATTGGTTAATACAATGCCTGAAGTGCTCTGCTGGAAGGGGCCGAGGGAACGCAAAGGGGAACCCATTTCTGACTGGAGGGGATGATGGAGGGTTTTCATGAAATGATAAAATCATGAAACAAATAAATACTGATCCCCTCCTGTGTGTCCAGCTGTGACCCAGGCATTTGGGATACCTCAGTGAAAAAAAGATTACTGCTCTCATATAGCTTACTAGAGGCCTGGTGCACATATTTGTGCATGGGTGGGGTCCCTCTGGGTGGCCTGCGAGGATCAGGCCAAAACCCGCAGTCCAACGCTGCCTGTAGCTCCTACCTGCCGCTCCTGCTTATCCTGGTCCCACTGTGCCTGCCACTGGCTTATGCCCAGTCAGTCCTGATTAAGAGAGGCTCACACTGCCACAGCAGCACTCGCCAGCTGTGAGCCCTGCGTCTGGTGCCCTCCTGAGGGGAGTGGCCTGCAGGATCCGGCTGAAACCGGCTCTCCAGCATCTCCCGAGGGGTCCCAGATTGCAACAGGGCGCAGGCCAGGCCGCGAGTCCCCACCGGTCCACGATCAGGCTGGGGAGGGACCACAGGAGGGCTCCAGGGCATGTCCGGCCCTTCTCACTCAGTCCCGATAAGCTGACCCCAGCAGCAAGCTAACCTTACTGGTCAGAGTGTCTGCTTCCTGGTGGTCAGTGCACATCATAGCGAACAGCCTTAGCATATCATTAGCATATTTTGATGCTAAAAAACCACTAGTCTTTCCTTAAGAAATCCATTTATTCGTCCCATAGAACCTTTTCTCCCCCTTCCGGTCACCGGACGACAGGACACTTAGCATATTAGGCTTTTATTATATAGGATAGTGTAACAAGGGGACACACTTGATCGAGGCATCAGATCAGGACCAGCGTATCCAATTTATTAGCTGGTAAGATGGTGTGAGAGACTGTGGTTTGGACTTGTGGCTGGATTCAGATACTCCTCTTTCCCTATCCCCATCTTCAGGAGAGATGAAACCTGTCTCATCTTGCCCAGCCTGAGGACAAACCTTAAGACGGGACTCCCTGGGCCCTGACCCTGACCCTGACCCTGACCCTGACATACTTACCACAGGGAAGGAGGGAGGGGTTGAGGGAGGGTCAGCTTAGCCTGAAAGAGAGAACTTTTCTTAATCTTGATATTCAAAGGGACTCCTTTACACTAGGAGGGAGTGTAGGAATTGGAGGTGGTGGTGGTGATGGGGAATGCGATGGTGAGAATGACAGAAGTTCCTGCTATAGGGACCTGGAGGAAAGCAAGGAGAGGAGAAGGGAGCCTCCTATTTAGATCTGGAAAAAGTGAAGAGAGAAGGAATTTGATGATGAGGAGTTATTCACCAGGCAGATAAGAAAAGAGGGGGTTTCAGTTCAAGGAATACATATGCTGCTGAAGCATAGGCTCTGCAAACAAAGTCCCTGTAATGTTGGTACTTTTATCCTCATTATATAGATGAGGAAAAGGCACTGGCCATCTCTTGTACTCACGTCCTCTTGGGCCCACCATTTATTCCAGCCATTGCTGCAGCAACCAGGTGGGCATCGGTGTAGCCTACCTGAGCACACCTTGTCTAGGTTGCTCCTCATTTCCCTCACTTTCCACTGTTGGAGAAGAAACTTTTTTTCTCTGCCCTCTTAGGTTCTGTTCTGGGGACCTGCAAATTAAACTGACAAAGACAGATGGACAGGAGCAGAAGTTTATTTGCATATGGAAGTTAACAAAGGAAGTTAGTAGCTAATATACCTAACTTTGTAGGGGAAAGGGAAGGGGGAGAAAAAGTTCTATGGGAAGAATAAATAGATTTCTTAAGGAAAGACTAGTGGGTTTTTAGGAGAAGAGATGGGAGATCAGAGTGTTTGTGATAATGTTTGTTTAGGCAGGGACGTGTGGTCTTTCTGTCTTCTTTTTGGCCACGAAACTGCCCCAGAGAGGGGCTTAATGATAGCCTCATTTCCCAGAAGTTGCTGCTTTTAATTAAATAGGGGAAACACTGAGAAGGCTTCTTTATGCATCTGTTGATTCTCAGTTGCTTTCACCTCAAAATAATCCTATGCCAAAGTGGCCTATTTTAAGGTGGCATATTCAGATCCCCTTCACTGCCTCAGGACTTCTCTCACACGGCTGTATGGGCCGTCTGCAGGAAGCCACTGGACACTTATGCATGCAGGATGTGGGAGTGGACGATGCATGAGTGAACAATGGGACCTGTCTCAAACTGCCCCCTGTTTAGTCCCTTGGGCATTCCTCAGAGCCCCCAGAAGGTCCCTGTACTATAGCCCTTGTCATAGCTTTTTCTCTTTTCCTGTTTTACTTCTTTTAGTTCCTCATCCTTTTCCTAGGTCATTTCCCAAAGTTCCTCATCCTTTTCCTAGGTCATTTCCCAAAATGCCTGCATAAAAGCCTTTGGCCAGGCTCTGCTTTCTGTGGGATGTGAGGGTGCCAAGATGCCAGAGATAATGTAAGGTGGAAAAGGAATTCAGAGCTGAGCTTCACTCAAAAAAACAAGACCTTTCTTCCTCCTGCTATGGGATCCGGCTTCTCTGTATGCTTTTCGTTGCCACACTATGCATGCATTCACTGTTTGAGTCCTCTAGGCCCACAGCTAAAATAAAAGAGGAGAGGAAAAGAATAAGATGGATTGTAAAGTTTGAAAACATGAAACTTACATCTGGTTTCTTTGGAATTTTGAAAGTCATTGGCATCGACGATTAAGTTGGGAAAGTTTTAAAGTTTTTTAAAATACTGGTTTTGGAATGATTTCCTTAAAATTATTTGATTTGGGACCTATTTTATGTGGTTTTCATAACATATAAGTGGTTTTTTAAGACAGTGCAAGCCTGTTTGGTTTCAAACTGTTGCGTGTTTTTTTTTAAACAGACCACGTTAGCCAAATATTTTTGTAATGTTTTTATACTATTTAAAAAATAAAAGAATTTTTAATCCAAACAGTTTAAAACTCTTTAGGAACCAATGTATCTGAGTACTGAGATTTCTGGATTAGTGTCACACTATTGAACTTCAAAACATTTAGTCGAAATAGCTTGGATCCGAGACAGATTTCATAGCTGGATATTTTCAAAATGGCTCGTCTAGATAACACGCAGTGATATATGGACCATTTTATTGTCTCAAAACATTGGTTTCCCCTCATATTAGTATGAGCCTAAGCAATAACTTCACATTATTGCAAAATCAGCTACATATTTTTTAATTAAAACATCTGTGCAATCTGCAAATGGATTGAAATGTTTTCTTTATCAATAATATGGAAACTATTTTGCAAAACTTGCAACCCAGCCTCCTCTTGCCCTCTGATTGGGTTATGACGTGTAGGGTGTACATTACTGGATATAACCAGTGCTTTGTGGATTGCCCTGTGCTTATTCTTTTACTCAGATTACTTGTTATTCTCACAACACTGTTATTATCCCTTTAATAAATAACACCCCGGGTCAAAAAAAGGTTTTAAGTGACTTGCCTACTGTCTTAAAGTTTAACTGAAGGGCACAACAAGTTTTAGGCCTCATCTCTTTGGCTCCATATCTCAAGCTCATAACCATGGTAGTTCTGTTTTATACCCAGTATTCAAAATATGAACTTCCTGAACCACTCTATCATGTCTATATTTCCCTCTTTTTAGTCTCTTTGCAGTAGATCTCAACTAAAGAATTGCCATGTACCTGCAATCAGTTGCCAGATAGACTATAAGTAATTCACCATCCTATATAATAAAAGGCTAATATGCAAATTGTCCGAATGGCAGAACAACCAGTCGCTATGATGCGCACTGACCACCACAGGGCAGATGCTCAATGCAGGAGCTGCCCCCTGTTGGTCAGTGCACTCCCACAGGGGAGCGCCACTCAGCCAGAAGCCCTGAGCTGGTCTCACGACTGGTGAGCGCAGCGGTGGTGGCAGGAGCCTCTCTCGCCTCTGTGGCAGTCGGACATCCCCCGAGAGCTCCTGGACTGCGAGAGGGTGCAGGTCAGGTCAGGCTGAAGGAGCCCTTTCCCCACCCCCAGTGCACAAATTTCGTGCACTGGGCCTCTAGTCAATAATAAATGCTGATATGAGTAATAATGATTTATGTTGAGATGTTAGAGTAGATTTGGGACTCTCTGTAAAGTAGTATCACTCCCACAGATTTCAGTGGGGACAAGGAGGAAAAGGTACAATTGAAGAACAAGAAATTCCATAATCTAGGTGAAGTAGCATCATGAGCATCCTTCATGGTGAGTGTGGTCCTTGGCAGAGAATTGAACATTCTTTTTATAGGTGGGTACTCTAAGCTTAGGCTGTAACCAAAGGAGAATAATTTTGAGGCATATTGCTACCTGGGAGACAGGATTGGAAGGGTGAGGGTTAGTTAGAAGTTTTGGGAAGGTGATGGTAGGGGGGAAAGGAGGTGCCACTTTTGCATAGTAACAGAAAGGACTATGTCTTCTATGTGTGAGAGATAGTCTCATAAATAGAGAATTTTATGGAAAAATGAAATATTTCTTTGATGGGATGACTATACTGACTCTGAAATTGATGTTTGTCTTTGAGTGGGTGTGCTTGATTTCAACAGTTAAGAGCTGGACAATAAAACATTATGAGGTATGTCGTCTGTGGTAGGCAGTTAGACAGACATGAGCAGAGCAAGGATGATGGGCCAGGTATGGAAGGTCATCAAGGTAGAAAGCCCCAAGTACCTAGCAATGGGCAAAACTAGGAAAACAAGGACCTCACCCTGAGGGTAATCTTCCTACACTAGCATGTCACTGGTCATGTGGTTTAAGCCCCTGACCTTTCATATCACTGGGTTCAGACCCTCCCCTGACCTTTCTTCCCCTGGCATGTCACTGGTCATGTGGTAGATCCCCTTGGAGAAGGAACATGGGACTCCCATACGGGCTCTTAGGAGTAACCCCTAAAGATAATGACCCCCTACCCTGGTGCTGACCAATCAGTGGAGACCACCACCCTGGGAAGCTGATGAATATTTTGTTGAGATCGTCCCCTGGGACCTAAAATTTCCACCCTTAAAAGGCCTTAGGATGGAGGACCCAGTGTTTTGTCTGTCTATCTATCTATCTATCTATCTATCTATCATCTATCATCAATCATCTATCTATCTCCACTCCCCCATGCCTTTTCCTTCCCCATTTTCTTCCCCCGAGGTGAATTACCTTTACCTTTCTCTCTTTTTCCTAAGCTCCAAGGGCCCTTCTGTTGTAACTTGTTTCCTGAATCCATTTTTTTTAATGCTTGTAACTTGCTTGTAATAAGTTTGTTTATCTAAACTTATTTTTTCTACTGCTCCTTCTACCTTTGTGACTTTCTACTAATAAATAAATTTTTGCTTGCATTTGAGTCTTGGCTCTGAATTCTTTCTTAGCCATAGCCAGAACTCAAGTACCAAGGTTGCTGAACTGAGATCCATTCCTGTGCCATATTTGCCACCAACATCTCTAACTTACATTCATAGACACATTCGAAAAGTATTAACCACAATGTTTTGTGGGCATTGGGGTGCCTAAGCACAGGGTTGAATCTTGCTGGAGCTCTCTTGGACTAGGGTAGGGTTGTGCCAAAGGTTGTTGCAGAAGTTTATGGGAGAGACTAACGGGACGTGCTTTCATGGACCAGATGACCAGAAAGCAAGACTGGGGATGGCCGTGGGCTCGTTCATAGCACACTCCCTAAAGGGCTTAGAGACAGGCCACTCCAGAAAAGCATTTGTTTTTTCATGAATCATTTGGCCCTTGTACATTAGAAAAAAAAATGTTCTGGCTCCCAAATTGAGCCCTAATTAAAATAATTTGTCATGGACAGATACATATAACTGTGGTTAGGGCTCATCTCCCAGAATTAAACCATTCTGACCTGGTATAAACCTGTTAAATTAAGTGAAGAATTAAGACAATTATACAAATAATTTAGTCTTTGAATATAGTTTTCCCTGAAAAATTCATCTAATTAAGGCAAAGGATTACTTTTTTACTTGACTTTTCCCCCAAACTGCTCTTGGGTTGTGTTCATAAAGCTATTCTGTGGAAGGAAATGCTCCTGGGAGGGGAGGGGTGGTCTAGACTCTTGTGTAGTGGGAAAATGACAACAAATAGAATGGTTGGCTGCATTTCTGCATCCCAGGGGAGGAGCTATTTCACAGGAAATCATCCTGATTAGCCTTTGGCTTGAGAAAGGTGTGACACCCCCTCCCAACACTGAACTTAGAATTTGGATGGGCGAGGCTAAGTAAATTGCTCTAGAGTTACAATCATAAGAAATAGGGTTTGGGAAGCTGATCTCTGGAGCAGAATGAAGATCTCCTTAAGGAGAAGGGCCCAAAGATGAAGGAAACGGGAATTCCTCTAGGCAGTGGTTCTCAACCTTCAGGCCCTTTAAATACAGTTTCTCATGTTGTGACCCAACCATAAAATTATTTTCGTTGCTACTTCATAACTGTAATGTTGCTACTGTTATGAATCGTAATGTAAATATCTGATATGCAGGATGGTCTTAGGCGACCCCGGTGAAAGGGTCTTTCGACCACCAAAGGGGTCTCGACCCACAGGTTGAGAACCGCTGCCTAGAGGAATCCCCCCAGGCAGTGGGTGACTGGCAGATTTTAGGGGAGAAATGACACATAGTAATTTTTGACAATGTATGATCATATATGCTGTTGTGTAGGAAATATAGAGAACAAAGCCCAACAATATAAAGGATATAGGATAAATCTGAAATGTTGATTTGGGAGCCAAGCTGCCTTTGTTTATTTAAACTTCAGGCCCAATGCTTCCTGGCTGCATGATCTTGGGCAGGAGAGTTCCTTAACCTCTCTGTGCTCTGTGTTCCCAGCTACAGAAGCAGAACAGTGATGTTCCTGCCTCACAGAGCTGTTGAGGGAAACTCAGTTGAGTTAACATCTGAAAAGGGTTGGGAACAGTATTTAGTCCCTAGTAAGCACTAAATAAGCATCATATTTATATTATTATTAAACTAGAGGCCTGGTGCACGAATTTGTGCACGAATTTGTGTACAGGTGGAGTCCCTCAGCCTGGCTGGCAATCAGGGCCGATTGGCCGGAGTGGGGTGGTGTGGAGGGGAGGGCAGCCCCTGAGGAGGGGCTGCAGGAGGTTGGTCAGCCAGCTGGGGGGAGGGACCGCGGGAGGTTGGCTGTGGGAGCACACTGACCACCAGGGGGCAGCTCCTGCATTGAGCATCTGCCCCCCAGTAGTCAGTGCACATCATAGCAACCAGTTGACCGGTCGTTTGGTCATTCGGTCACTTAGGCTTTTATATATACAGATATTTCAGAGATGCTTCTCTTAACCCCACTTTGTCCACCAGCTGCTGGTCTGTTTCTTTGGTCCCTTTTGCAGCAAAACACACACAGCACTGTCTCTAATTCCTTTCCTCACATTGACTTTCAAACCAGTGTTTCCCAAGCTTTCTTTTTCCATTATTGTCCTACTAAGTAAACTTTTTTGGCCTCTTTTTATTTTTAAAAAATATGTTTTTATTGATTTCAGAGAGGAAGGGAGAGGGAGAGAGAGAAATATCAATGATGAAAGAGAGAATCATTGATTGGCTGCCTCTTGCATGCCCTCTACTGGGGATTGAGCTCACCACCTGGGCATGTGCCCTGACTGGGAATCGAACCATGACCTCCTGGTTCATAGGTTGATGCTCAACCTCTGAGCCACACTGGCTGCGCTGGCCTCTTTCTAAATGGCCACCCGTCACCCATGACATTTTAATACCACAGATGTACTGTATAATTGTTTATGTACTATATATTTATCTATGCTTTAATCATTCAAAGAGCAAGATTTTTTCATTCCCCGTGAATATATTTTCCCCCTCCCTTGGGAGTATTTATCACCCCCACTGAGAATGCATATTTTACATCTATTCCAGCCCCTCTTTTGCCTTCACTACAAAATAATGATTGAGTTCAAGGTCAGGTCACTGACCTCCATGTTGCTAAATCTGTGGTCAGTGCTCAGTTCCCATCTTACTGGACCTCTCACCAGCATTTGCCACAGCTGATCACTCCCTCCTCCTTGGTGCAGTTTCTTCAGTTGGCTTGTGGCACACCCTATTTTCTTGGTTTTTCTCCTACTCACTGGTTGCTCCTTCCCAGGTCCTTGCTGGTTTCTCTCTTTTTGCCTTCCTCTGAATATTGGAGGATCCCAGGGCTGTGTTTATTTTGCCTCCCCTTGGCAAAATAGATTCATGAGGAGTGTGGTTTCTGTCTGTTTTGTTCACTGATGTATCCCAAGTATCTAGAACAATGCTTGGCACACATTAGGTGCTTCAGCAGAAGTTGTTGAATGAATGAGGGTCTCCCTATCACCTCTGACTCCAGGTCCTTCTGTGTAGTTTATGCATCCAAGGATGTTCCAGTCAAATACAAATATGAGATGAAAATTATATAATCTTATTCATTAATGTCACCCCTGTAAATTTAATTTTACAAAAAGAAAATAAAATTTAAGCCAGTTCTTATATCCTGCTATGCTATAATTCTGTTGCTTACAAACTTCACACGATGTTAGTGGTACTTGGGAGGACAGAAGGAATGGAGTGTTCAGAGTGTGGCAAGTGGGACAGAGAGGTGACAAGAATCAAAGGAGGCGAGTCATGGAATGGAGAAAATTAATTCAATAGAAAAACAAAATCAGGGTAAGAGGTAACGAGAAGAAACATAGGTTGCCAAAGAATCCTTGGCATCATTTGAGTACT
The DNA here is from genome assembly GCF_000147115.1 of Myotis lucifugus. Classification (NCBI taxonomy): domain Eukaryota; kingdom Metazoa; phylum Chordata; class Mammalia; order Chiroptera; family Vespertilionidae; genus Myotis; species Myotis lucifugus. The sequence goes on along the minus strand of NW_005871550.1, from coordinate 329,132 downwards.
AGCATATATCCTGGCTGCCTGTGCACTCACTGTTCTATTTAAATGATAAATGAAAGAGCCACCATCCCCTAAGGTTGGAAGACTCGGGGATAACTAGACAGCAGATGTCTTGGTGAGAATTGAAGAATTGCCCTCATTCTTCATGTCATTATGTTGATGTAAATATAACCAGGGGCAAGCTCTCAAATAACTGGTCTTTAGTTTCTATTTTCTCTTTTTTTAAGTTGCTTTTATTAGAGGATCTCAGTTCTGTGGCCAAATGTGTGGGTGGAGGAGATGGGAGCCTGGGGGGCTAGTTAAAATTCTTCGGGGTCTTGTCCTGCTGGTACCGAGCTAGGCTCCACTCCCCCCTACCTCTCGGTGCAGTGGTTGAAAACGCGAGGACTCAGCCTGCAAGGCAGGGCCGGCCTTCCCCGTTGATTTTTTTCAGCCGCTCAAGTACGTTTCCTTCTGTCTGAAATGCCTGGGATTGCAGGTCTGGAACATGTATTAGTGGAGTCATGTCTGAGGAGAAAAGGACGATAACATGGAAACACTGACTGCTATGGCAACAGTTGAAATAATAAACAACTTCTCCCCCTAGGAAAATCATAGTTTGGCCTTGTGGCCACGTTAAGAAGGGAAATAAGTTTTGCCCAAGTTAGATCTTGTGTTAGGCTTGATTTTTTTTCTCCTGGATTTAAGAGATTTGCTAAGTGCTTTGTTGGGCAAATAGAGGCAATTATACGTCTTTTAAAACCTCATACGCCTTTCCAGAAAATATGTTAAATCAAAGTAACTCAGACATATGATTTGAAAACTTAAAATCACCCCTCCCTTTCTCCTTCTCACTCCTTTGGAGAAACAAGTACTATATGAAGTCATAAATTCCTATATACATACATACAAATGTATTGCTAATTGGTTTGGTTTTTTGGTTTATTTATTATTGAGCAGGTGAGACTTGGTTCAATTTTCTGTAATTGCTTGCTTCAGATGTCCTTATTGATACCCCTTTCAATCCCTTGAAGGCATCTCCGATGACCTCATCGCTTTTTGATCACTGGCAGATATTAAAAAATCCAGTCCAATATAAATTAAAACTTTAGTCTTTCATCTAATTCAAAGTTTCTTTCGCCACCACCCCTGACCCGGCTCAATGCTGACCTGTCGGGAAGGAAAGGTGGTGGTGGTGATATGATCTGCTCTTTCAAACTTCTTGCACCCCAATGTCCTTGGTGGTTTTTGGCTCCTCCAGTGTGGGGACGAGGGAGTTAGAAGAAAAAGACAGTCGTATTTGCCTGCCATTGTTGTAACCCTGTGGCAGATGTCCAAGTCTTGGTTCTTCACAGACCTCATGACCCTCCTTCCATAAAAAAACCAGTCTCCTGTTTACCGTTTGATGAATTTATTGCTCCCAAACCTGGGCCCTTCCCCTGAGCCTCTCAGCCCCACTCATCATTTGTTTGGCCCAGCACTTTCCTCAGATTTGGCAAGAAGGGCATCAGCCCTGGACCTCACCCTTTAGAGCAGGGGTCCTCAAACTTTTTAAACAGGGGGCCAGTTCACTGTCCCTCAGACCGTTGGAGGGCCGGACTATAGTTTTAAAAAAAACTAGTCGGCTGCTAAGCAACAGGCAGCGGAGGCAAAAACACCCGGCGGGCCAGATAAATGTTTTCGGCGGGCCGAATGTGGCCCGCGGGCCGTAGTTTGAGGACCCCTGCTTTAGAGGACCCCACGCTCACCCTTGGGATCTAAAGTTCTTCAGCCGGGGGAGAAATCACCAGATCCAGGAGGAGGTTCCCACCTGAAGCTCAAGCAGCAATTGTAGACCTCATTTTGGGTAATGGGACCCCAGAATTCCTTGCCCGAATGGTATCAAATGCACTTCCAGGGCCTTTGCAGGACCTTCTTTTCCAGGTTCACGAGGCCCAGGAAGTGGCCAAGGGATGCTGCTTGCCAGGAATGTGGATGGAACTCGTGTGTATGTGTGTGTGTGTGTGTGTGTGTGTGTGTGTGTGTGTGTGTGTGTGTGTGTTTTGGAGGTGGAACCCAGAGTGGGAAGTGAAGGGAAGCTTGGCAGGGTCAACTCTCACATGCTTTGCATTCAGGAGCGAACGCAAGGATCACCTATTTCTCAGGTCATGATGAAAAAAATATTTGTCAAGGTAAGATGATAGAACATCTTTATTTAGCTTAATTTAAAATATCACAGGTAGCTTCAGGCAGCCTCCCCGCTCTTACTCTTTTCCGGGCCGGAGGTAGGGTTTCTATCTCCCTGTCTATACTTCTCATACTTGGAGGGCTACCTTTTAGATGATCCCAGAACACCCTCTGCTGTACTCAGCTAGCAACACCTGGTGGTGGGCTTGGGACTTGTTCCCAGGACGCATTACATTGAAGGATGAGATGTAACTGTTTCTCCTGGCAGATAAATCCAGATTCTGTGAGGGCTTCTCTTGGGGAGGGGAGGAGAAACATGACTGAGTCCCATTCCAAAGATCTAACGGCTCGCCACCTTTTCTTACATGACCTGGAGGTGGGCGAGGGGGAGTGACAGTGAAGGGCCTCTTTGGGTACCGCATAGTAAGACCTGTTTGGGTGTGTCTGGAACTTCTATTTAGAATGTGTGATGCCCGCCACCTAGTTGTTTTCAACGTTGGGCTTTAGCAGACTTCAAAGGCAATAGAAAAAGTCCCTCCTAGTACTCTGTTACACATACATTATCTACTCATGATAGTCCTAAACTTGGCTTTTGCGTTTGGATGATAGTTTATACATTTCTTCAACAGCACCATAACATTTTATATGGTCCATGCGGCTGTAACACAGTTTATTTAACCCTTCTCAGACGACAGTTGTTTATGTGGGCTTTTGATCTTACAGTGCTGCAGTGAAGAATCCTTTAACAAATATTCTGTGCCCTTATGTAAATATTCCTAGAAGTGTGATGGCTGACCAAAGGGTCCATGCATTTTGATAGGAAGCATATATTTTGTGTTTTAATAGGGCGACCAAATCACCCTTCAAAAATTGTAGCAATTTATGCTCCTACTAAAAGAATCTGGGCCAGGGGCTCCATGTTTTAGTCACTATTCTTTCCAGTACGTGTCAGTGTCACCTTCTGGAGTGAACAGGCGAACCCAGGGCTTTCCCTGGCCCTCAGTATCTATGATGGATGCTCGCAGGACTGAAGTGCCCTCTCTGAAGAGTGAAGTTCCACAGCGATTGCCCCATAACTTGGCACATACTATCCTATTCTTTCATGTTCTAAATCTCAACCTGTTTCTTA
>NW_005871550.1:315168-325761 GCF_000147115.1 Myotis lucifugus | reverse complement strand
ATCTTCCTAAACTAGGGGATCCCCAACCCGTGGTTCTGCAGATCCCTGGTGGTCTGTGAGGTCCAAAAGGGTTGGAGATCGCTGTACCTAACTATCTGAATATGGGTATCTAGGTTGCCTACAACAACCCCACTCCTATTTCTAGCCGCCACCTAACTCAAAGTATATCCTTATACTTGTCTTCTGTCTCTGTTTGTTTAGTGTTTAATGATTGCAAGCATGGATTCATTGCTCTCTAACTAGTTTATCACTTCCTTTCAGGCAGATAATCATAGTGTCTCCCTCTTAGGGTGGTTGTGGGTATAGATGAGCATGCAGCGCTTAGCACATTGTCTGGCAAGCAGAACATTCTCTGTAGATGGTGTAAGCGCTCCAGCGCCTAAAACACATTAGGATTTTAATAAATACCAATTACAATGATGAATGTTTAAGTACCTCTGGTGATCTGTGATCTCCTTCCCCATAAAACTGGGTCCCAGAACACTTGAATCATGAGGTTATTCAGGAGATAGTAATTATACTCCTCACCGGTAATCCTCCCAAATTATTCCCCTTTCACAGATGATAAAAAACTCAGAGAGGTTATGCATCTTGCTTATGACCATTCAGCATAGTTAGTGGCAGAACTGGGGCTTCAACCCTAACTCCGAAGCTGTTATTTTTAGTACCATGTTATATTGCCACCCCCTCTCCTCTGGGGAAGCATATTCGGATGATTTCAGCAACCACCGTTTTTGTTTCTCTGTGTGTGGATAACAGAGAATGGAAGATCCAATTAATGTTCACTGAGACCTGGTGCTAGGCCCTGCCAGGACCGCTTTTAGGGTGCATTTGTATACATTACTGAAAGATGCTTCCTTTGCGTGACTACAGCTATGGACACATGGCTTGGCCATAGAAGCCAGGCTGGATTCTGGGCTCTGCTTGTCCCCTAACCTGGGCACCTGTGTGCACTACACAAACTGCCCACGTGTATTTTGAGCCACTGGGAACTTGCTATGTGTTTTGTCAGTGCCAGTCTGTTGACTCTTCCTCATCACAACAGTCCTAGGGCCAGAGGAGCAAACGGATGAGGATCAGAGAGGCAATGATCTGTCTGTTCCCCTGGACAGATGAGACACTGTGGAGGTTCAGAGTTGTGAACATTTCCCAAGGTCTCAAGGTGCTTATCCAATGTTCAGTGGACTTTTTAAAAACTCCTCACCTGAGGATATGTTTATTGATTTTTTTAGAGTGAGAGGAAGGAAGGGAGAGAGAGAGAGAGAGAGAGAGAGAGAGAGAGAGAGAGAGAGAAACATAGAGTGAGAGAGAGCATCCATCAGTCGCCTCTCAGGTGAGTGACGGATGTGGTCCCCGTTGGAAGTCCAGAGGAGGCAAGTTTCCAGGCAGGCTGACGCCCTTTGGTGAGGAGTCACCAGTGAGCTCAGGCTGTGGAATGTGGCTGTTTGGAGGATATTATAAGCTCCTGGATAGGCTGCAGGCTTCAGTGCAGACACTTCCGCCGGCTGCGAGTTTGACATGCTTGCAAATGATATCTAACCCGAGGCCAGAAGGGTGAGCAAAACGTGGAATGGGAAGAGCGTTTCAGGCTGAAGGCATAGTGTGTGCAAGGCTTGGAGCAAATCAAGGCCAACTTGTTTGAAAAACAGAAAGGGTGGTAAACAAAAGACCCTACAGGGAATTAAAAATTTTTAAAGCTGTATTCATGCATTTGGCATTTATTCTGGGGGCATTGGGAGGCCTGGAAGAAATTTGACCAAGGATTGACCTGCTTTGAAGTTGAGAAGGGTCCCTTTGGCCCAATGGAGAAGGGAATGAGGGGTAGGGCAGAGTTTCTGGCGGGGAGTTCCACTGAAAGGCTGTCTAGAGGTGGGGTTATTTAAGGAAACCTAAAAACCCAAGTCTAACCTTGCTTGTTAAGAGGAAAGCCCTTCTCCTTCCACCCCCAGTGAAGCTACCTGGAATACCTGGGACCTCTGAGGCCCCCGAGGTAGTGAGAGCCCAGTTTTCCTGGCTCCCCCACCAATGTCCCTCCTTCCCCCCCACAATCCTCCACCTTCCAAGAACCAGTCTTCCCCCTTCCCCACCTTGTAGCTACTCTTTCCTTCCAACATCCCATGGCCTCCCAACCAATCACACATATTCTTTCTATGCCCTTTAGTTTTCCTTCTGACTCTCCTCGGGTCTTCCCTTTACCTCCCTGGGGCAGACACAGAGGTATATCTGTTGGCTTCTTGGCCAGGGAGCCTGGTCTGGTTTCTAGCTCTGGCCTGGTACATCCCCTCGCTCAGGAGGCAGAGGGGCAGTGAGGGAGTTCAGGTTGCTGAAAGGTCTTGCTTAGACTCGAAGAAGAAAAGAGACATGGATTTCATCTCGTCGAGTGGTAGCATGGTGCCCTGCCTCAGTGGTTCTCAACCCAGCTGCTCAGTAGAGTCACCTTCCGGGGCCTTTCAAGAACCCCAACATCCCACCTGGTTCCCACCTCTGAGAGACTGCTCTGTCTGTCACGGGAAGAATCCAGGCATCTGTAGTTGTAAAAGCTGACGGCTAATTCTGAGGCGTAGGTGGGATGCAGGAGCACAGCTCTCTCAGCATCATGTTTCAGAGATAAGCTGACACCAGGTGGAATGTGAGCTTTGGCCATTTTTATTTATCTCTTGCTGGGCTTGCCTTGGACAAATCGTTGCCTCTCTGATCCTCATCCATTTGCTCCTCTGTATGAGGAAGTTAATAGCACCTGCCTCTTAAGATAGTTATGGACCTGCCAAGTCAAGCATTTTCACATAATTAGTGCCCAACCAGAAGCATTGACAGTTGTTTCCTTACTATTATACTTTCAAGTTAGGCATTGCCCTCCCTCTCTGGTTCTTTTTCATGCCCAGCTACTTTAGTGTGGGTTAGATGATCAGATTTCCAACACACGAGGGAGAAAGGTGCAGCATTAAAATTCTCGCAAAATGATTAACTAGAGTAAGTTTGTGTGCACGGCCTCACCCCCTTTCCTCTCGCTGTGCCCTCGGTATTTTAGACAAGACTTGGGGCCTGTGCAAGTCCTTTAGTACCAAGCATGCATCCCCAGGGAGAATGGAGAGAGAATTCTTCTGGATAATTCTTCTTTAATACATGGTTCCAATGCCATTATAAAATAAGACTTTCCAAAGTGCGTTTCATTGGTCTCTCAATGACTGATGACTGCATCCCTCCCGGTGGCCTGTGTAGTCTGTTCTGATGGGTAGATTCTCAGTGCCTCCCACTCTGTCTTCCTTTGGGCGTGATTAAGGAGGCCAAGGAATAGGGTGGGGTGGGGTGGGTGAGTCCTCCCGGGCACACTTAGTTCAGCAAAGAACTCAGTCCACTTACTCCTGGTATGCAGCCATGTTTGCTGGGCACAACAGAAATGTCAACGGAGGAGAGAAAGGTCAGTGCAAACACATCATCACCCCAAGGAAAATAGCTTGCAATACACTCTTCATAATGAGTCGCTCTCTCAAAAGAGTAGAGAGACTCAAAGAGGTAGGCTCCAGGACTGCCGAAACTGAGAGAGGCTCAGAGAACATGGGACCGCTGATGGGGAAGCCCAGGTCTTTACAGCAGCGCCCAGAGATTTCTAACCCAAAGGAGACTGTGTTGCCTTTCCATAGCCACGGGCTCACCATTAAGACAGAACACAAACACTGCTTTCGAAGCTGAGCCCTGAATGGATTAAGCTAAAGAGTCCAACAGCAGTGCAGTTTCTGGAAGTCAGGCTATTTTAAGAAGTAGTGCATTACCCCCAAGCATGTTTAAGTGCTGTCACAGCACCTGAATGTCCTGAGCGTTGAATCACTTCATAATTCAACAAACATGAGTTGTCCCCGTGAGCATCTGTTTCTCCTATTTTACCACAGATACATGACGGGGGCAGAACTTATGAACTGCAGGCATCGATTGGTGATTGAACTGCCTCTCACACCGGCAACTCCAGGTAGCATTTTCCAGGGCGAGTAGCTGCGTGGCTTTCGTGGTGTGTCCTGGAGAACTGAATGGCCAATTCACTGTTTAAAGGTATTAATTATTAACAGTGATAAAAATGATGACTTCAACATTTATCTTTATTGTTTCCATTAAACTTTATTTAACGGTGGTTAAATAAACGATGGTGAGCCTGGCAATACAGTTAGTGAGGTAAAATATGCCAAGTGCTTGGTACAGTGTTATACATTTAAAAAGCAGGTCAGAAATGATAGTCTTCCTTTTATCATGGGAAAGTTATAATTTTTCCAAAAGATAAAAGTATTTTGGGAAAAACTTAATTTTTTTTTCCAAAAGGGAATGAAAATGGTTCTAGTCCAGTGGCTACTCTGATTAGCTAGGAATCGCAGTGTTCATGAAGTTCAGGTCTAGATATTCACGGACTGTCATTTTGATTGGTTTTGCCCTTTCCTGAATGACTAATAATATTAGCAGTAACCACCGTAATTATTATTATTATTATAAATATTGATATTGGTAGTAATGCGGTCATAATTGTAGCTGGCATCAGTAGTTTCTCTCACCCAGTATCCCAGCCCCTGCTCTTGGTGATATCTAGGTTCTCCTTTGGCTAATTACCACGCCCATTGGATTTGGTCTTGGTTGGGATGTCAAACTGCACACCCTTCTTTGAGGGAGACTCTAAGGTAGTGGAGCTAATTCCTTCTCAGCACAACCCCTCAAAGGTACTATCGTCAGTTCCTGTGACTTACCTGGGGCCGCTCCTGACTCCTGCTTCCTGGTTCCTTCCAAAGCTTGGCCGTTCCATGTGACTTTGATTCTGCCAACTCTCTTAGAGCCACCCAATACATTTTTAAAAATTTCTTTGCAAGTTAACCAGAGGTGATTTGTTTGCTTAATAATCAAAGAACCCTAAATACTTCTGGGAGATAATATTAGTAATCATAGCTGTGATTGTTATTTTCATTATTCCAAAGTCATTGTAGTCATAACTAACATTTACTTACTATTTGTTATGTCCTGGGCACTATTCTAAGCGTTATCTCATTGCAGCATCGTCATGACAACCCTGTGAGGCAGCAGATCCGCATCATTATTAGCCCCACTCTACAGATGAGAAAACTGTGGCACGGAGAGGCCAAGTAACCTGCCCAGAGCTGGTAAGTGATGGAGCCAAGTTTCAGATGCAGCATCTTCAACTCTGGCGCTCAAACCCTCGATCACTGTACTGCTTCTCTATCAAATGACTGGGACAGAATGTGCCTGGCAACGTGTTAATCACTTCACATCAGTCATCTCATTTAATTTTCACAAAAGCAATATTACCTCCCAGAAGTTGAGAGAGTTGACAGAATGATAGGTTACATGGAATGGCCAATCAGAACTGTGGGTTCTGATCGCAGCTACACAGATGAGGAAACGGGGGCTCAGGGGGGTTAAATGCTTTGTGCAGGGTTGCTCAGCTACCAACATTCCCGAGCAAAGCCATCACGCCGAGGAAGGTCTGCGCCTGTCAGGAGAGGGATGAGGGAGAGGGCCAGGTCTGCTCAGACTTAACCTCACTCACTGTTAACAGAACAAAGAAACTTTAAAAAATGTTGCGCATCAGGCTGGCTTTGCAGGGTTCCCAGGAGGCTTGAGCAGAAAGGGAAAACTTCCTTGTGCTGAGATAACGTTGAAACCCACATTTCTAGGCCAGCTGTTTTTTTTCCTTCCCTTTTTTCTTGGAGAATTCCAGGCCTGATTAGATCATGCTCTGGACTCGAGTCAGCCAAGGGCCACGGTTTAAATCACTGTGCTCCTGATGACCTTACATGAACATCTAAGATAAATCTATTTATTTTACACTGAGATCATGGAAAATAAAGCAATCTCTGCTCCTCTCCAGCAGACCATGCTTGCCAAGTCGGTTTTCATGACATACTTGTATAGTTAATTTATCTTCTCTGAAGAATGAGATTTAAAAACTAAGAAAGAGTTACTAGTGCTTGTGTCAGAAACAATGGTGAAAGCCAAGAGCATTGTCGTAGACCCCTTCACCAGAATTGGCAGGTTGATGTGTTTCCAGAAGCGGGAACAAAGACCCCCAAATTCCACTGAGTCTGGGGAAACTCTCAGTGGCTGTATTTTTAGGGCTGTGTCGGGAAATGAATGATGTGGAAGACATCTGGGTGGCTGCTGTTTGGCCTACACCATGGACACCAAATCCCACCAGCATTGTTGGTCCCTACCCCAGGACTCCTAAGTAAAGTGGAGTTGAAAATTTGAAATATGTGCCCAGGAGGTAGGTAGGACCATTTTGAGAGGATTGCCTGGCTGGGATAATTTTCTAGAGGATGCTGATGGGGGTGATGTGGAGAGTAATCAAGGTGAGGGCAGAGGAACAGGTAATTTCTGCTTTGCCTTTTTAAGCCATTATTTCTAGACCCAAATTTTCACAGCTTTCCAAAGCATGGAAGGATGGGATTACTGTTGAATTAATGTCTCTGTGTTTCATTTTGTCTTCTGTAAAATGGGTTTAACCTAACTCAGATGGGAGGAGTACATGAGCTAATAATGCATGCACAATGCCTGGCATAGGGTAAGTAGTCAATAAATGGTAGGCTCTTCTTACATTACCCCCCTCCCATCTGCTACCAGCCTGTGTCATTCAGTGTTCTCATCTATGGCCACTGGTCTGTCTTCAGGGGTTCATGGCTTACTTAGATTATCTCTAAATCTTCTCCTGTGTTAACATTCTATTTCTCATGTCCACTCCCGCCATTTTATAGGTGGAAAAAGAGATTGATGTCCAGAGAGGTTAAGTGACTTGCTCAAAGTCACACAATTAGCAACTCTAACTCTACTGCTATTCATATGCATTAGTAATCCACTGCCACATAACAGATTACCCAAAAATGTGGCATATTACAACAACAAACATATTGCCTCACATTTTCTGAAGTTTAGGAATCTGGGAGTGGCTTGGGTGTATGGATTGGCTCAGGGTCTCTCTTGACCCTGAGGTGTCGACCAGGGCTGCAGTCAACCTAAGGCTTGGTTGGGCTGGAGAATCTTCTTGTGAGATCATGGACATGGCTGTGGGTGAGAGGCCTCAGTTCCTTGCCAAGTGAGACTCTCCACAGGGCTGGCTGCTCCTGACATGTTTTTTCCCCAGAGTGAGTGATCCAAGAGAGTGCAGAAGGAAATAGCAGTGTCTTTTATAACCTAACTAGAAGACCCAATGCACAAAAAGTCGTGCACTTGGGAGGGGGGAGGGTCCCTCAACCTGGCCTGCACCTCTCACAGTCCGGGACCCCTCGGGGGATGTCCACTTGCCAGCTTAGGCCCACTTCCCGGGGGATCAGGCCTAAGCTGGCAATCAGATATCCCTCTAGCACAGCAGTTCTCAACCTGTGGGTTGCGACCCCTTTGGCGGTCGAATAACCCTTTCACAGGGGTCGCCTAAAACCATCCTGCATATCAGATATTTACATTACGATTCATAACAGTAGCAACATTACAGTTATGAAGTAGCAACAAAAATAATTTTATGGTTGGGTCACAGCATGAGGAACTGTATTTAAAGGGCCAGAAGGTTGAGATCCACCTGCTCTAGCAGCCTGGGAGCCTCCAGGAGGATATTCCTTACCTGTTGGCCTTAAGCCCGCTCCCCCCAGGGAGAGCGGGCCTAAGCTGCAGGTGGACATCCTTAGTGCTGCTGAGGAGGCAGGAGAGGCTCCTACCACTGCCGCTTTGCTCGCAGCCCACTTCGCTCGCAGCCGGCAGCCCGACATGTGGCTAAGCGGAATTCCCCCTGTGGTAGCGCACTGACCACCCAGGGAGAAGCTCCTGCATTGAGCGTCTGCCCCCTGGTGGTCAGTGCACATCATAGCAACCAGTCATCCTGGTAGTTCCGCCATTAGGGTCAATTTGCATATTACCCTTTTATTATATAAGATTGCAAAAGTGATGGACCATCACTTCTCCCATGTGCTATTGGTCACACAGATAACTCAGGTATACTTTCAGAGGTGGGGACTGTGCATGGACAAAACTGTCAGGAGGTGGAGATTATTGGACACTGTCTTAGAAACTGGCTTCCACTTAAGACTGGATACTTCACAAGACTTAAGCCAGCCAGTGTGGCTCAATGGTTGAGCATCAACCTATGAACCAGGAGGTCAAGTTCAAATTCCTGTCAGGGCATGTGCCCAGGTTGCAGGCTTGATTCCAGGTAGGGGGCATGCAGGAGGCAGCTGATCAATGATTCTCTCTCATCATTGATGTTTCTATTTGTCTCTCCCTCTCCCTTCTTCTCTGAAATCAGTATATCCTATATAATAAAACCTTAATATGCAAATTGACTGACCGGCAGAATGACTGGTGGAACAACTGGTCGCTATGACGTGCACTGACCACAAGGGGGTAGATGCTCAATGCAGGAGCTGCCCCCAGCCCATAGGCCCCATCTGGTGGCAGCGGGGGGCGGGGATGGCGAGCGGGTGGTGCCAGGCCAGCCAAGGTGGGTGTGAGTGGGGACACCAATGGCCCCACTGGTCGCCCCACAGATTGGCCCTGATCACCAGCCAGGCCTAGGGACCCTACCTGTGCATGGATATTGTGCACCGGGCCTCTAGTCCTATATAATAAAAGGGAAATATGCAAATTAACCCTAATGGTGGAACAACCAGGAATGACTGGTCACTATGACGTGCACTGACCACCAGGGGGCAGACGCTCAATGCAGGAGCTGCCCCCTGGTAGTCAGTGCACTCCCACGGGGGGAGTTCCACTCAGCCACTAGCTGGGCTGATGGTTGTTAGTACAGCAGCAGTGGCGGGAGCCTCTCCCGCCTCCTCGACAGTGCTAAGGATGTTCCCAGAGGGAGCGGGCCTAAGCCGCAGTCGGACATCCCCCGAGGGTTCCCGGGCTGCCAGAGGGATTTCTGACTGCCAGCTTAGGCCTGATCCCCTGGGGAGTGGGCCTAAGCTGGCAGGTGGACATCCCCCAAGGGGTCCCGGACTCTGAGAGGTCACAGGCCGGACTGAAGGACCCTCCCCACCCTGAGTGCACAAATTTTTCATGCACTGGGCCTCTAGTATTTTATAAAAGACTAAGTACAAAAGTCCTTAACATGGTCCCAGGGACCTACCTTCCTCACCAGCTTCCACTTATTATTGCTCTCTGAGCTCTAGTTTGCACTGGTCTTTTTTCAGTTCCTCACACAGACCATGTTTCCTCCCAACTTGCCTTAGAAAGTGCTGCTCCCTCCACCTATAACACTTATGTCTCATCACCTAGAACACTAATGTCACGCTCCAAGGTCTCATCACCTAGGACACTAATGTCACACTCCAATGTCTCATCGCCTGGAACACCAATGTATTACTCATGTCACATCACCTGGATCACTAATGTAACACTCCAGTGTCTCATCCTCTTTATCCTTTACTGCTCAACTCTACCAACATGTCCTCCTGATTCTCTAAACTAAGTCTGTATTGAAAATAATTGAGTCATCAATTAATTATTAATATGTATACACAGGAACATATGGTCTGACCTGTCCTCTCTGGGTTGTCAGGAGGGAGCAGAGATGATAAAGTCAGGCCTAGATTCCAGGTTTCTTTACTCGGAATCCTGGATCTCCACTCTTTGTAACCACTTTTTAATTCCCATTCCTAGGGGGAGAAAAATAGCTGTTATTCTACCTTGCCCTTTTACAAGGCTCTTTTCATTAGTTCTTAAAATAGGCCTATGCTGATTTTCCAGACTGAGCATCTGGCCTATATTCTTGCTCCCAGGCCCCTCCATTAACCACAAGAAACTACTTTCTTTACAGTATGCTATTTTATTCCCTTGTCACTTTGATTCTTATTTGTCACCAAGTACAGAGTTTGAGAAGTCACCAGTTGCTCTTTTTGTCACAGGTTTTCATTGGAGATCAAGTCCTGCTTCTAGAATGCGTTGGGGGCAGAGTTGGGGAAGATAATTCTCTCTTTTTACCCAAGATTGTGGTTTCTCGTCCTGGACAAGCCACTTGGAGCAGAGAGGTTAGTTCTTTCCTCTTTCTCTCAGGAGACACACACACACACACACACACACACACACGCACGCACACACACACACACACTCATACACTCCTTTGATTTATCCTATTTGCTAGGGTGATGGAAATTACAGAAGTATATATATGTACGTGTATGTGTGTATGTTGGGGGGCAGGAGGCATGTCTCAGCTGAAAATGGAATTCAAACATGTCTGTAGAAAAGGTGGGGGGACCACCAGGAAGTGATTTGTGGGAGGCTCCCTCACCCTCTGGGAGGAAAAGGGTGGGGAGGACCCCATGAAGTCAGACACGGATTGCGTCTGGGTCCTGTAATAAGGAGGCTTCTGAGGGAAAGAATGAGGACCTATTTGTGGACTCTGTGACCCTTGGGGCACAAGCGGGCCCTTTTGGAGGTCAGGGTGACCGGGGTAGGACTGTGAGTGGGGGAGAGGACCATCACCTCACTTCCGGTGGACCAGGACCTGCTGGCACGTGGGAGGCCCAGCTACCTGTAGGAGTGGCAAGGCAGCACCCTAACATGGATCATTGGCCGGGTGAACTCTTATCAGTCCATAAGCAGCTTTCCAAG
>NW_005871550.1:309391-315017 GCF_000147115.1 Myotis lucifugus | reverse complement strand
GTGCATTGTGTCTCTGGTAACTGAATGGTTTGTGAGCAGCTGGGAGACATCTCCAGGGGACACTAGGGACACCAGAGGCTGAGATCTCATGGGGCACCCATGTCCTCTAGGATGCTGTGGACAAAAGCCAGTGATGTGTGGACATGGCTATAATCGGTGACCTGTTTGGGGCTATAGACCAGGGAGACCTGAGAAATTCAGATTCATATGGAATAAACCACTGAAGTTAGAGGTGAGAGAAACCTTAGAGATCAGAGTCCAACCCTTCACTCTGCTGAAAGGAAGCAGAACCCAGGGAGAAAGGCAAGTTTTCCAGGGCAGGCAGCTAAGACGGAACTGAGTTCTAGCCTCGCTGTCTTTGGTACCTAGGGAGTTTGGGGAACTTACATATATCTGATATTTCCTTAAGACCACTGAGACTTGGAAGGGTGGGCTGATGCTAAGAGGCAAGCAGCCTATAGGTTGGGTGGGTTGCACATGACCTGTGACCAGAGGGACAAAAATAATGCCAGCATGCCCCAAATGTCTCCTCACCGGGGAGTGGAAGTCCATGGTGACAAAAAAGGTGAGCAGATGCTGAAGTGGAGAAGGGGTGGAAGCAGAGGACAGTGACAAAATGGGACCACTTCGTATTTTCACTGGAGGCCCCTGACCCATTTGCCCCCTCCAGGCAGGATTCCTGGGTTTCAAATGGCCTGATGTGCTTCAGCCATGTGCTGAAAACTCCCCTTTCCCAGGACAGCTGATGTGCCCATCTGACCTCATGCTCAGGTTCTTAAGCCTTATTTCACTGCACGTAAAGAGGGGGGAAGAGGAGAGGAAAGGAAAACAAAAGAAAAAGAAATAAGCCGAGAAAATGGGAGTGGAGACAGGGTCGGAGCAGAGGAAGGGGAGACGTACAGAGACACACAGAGAGAAAGAGCAGGCGTGGGCCATAAATTGCTTCCAGGGTGTAAGGAACCACAGACGCCCACCTTCAAGGCCTCCTGGGGCCACTGTGTAATAGCATCCAGCCCCCTGGCTGCAGGTGGGCCTCTCACCTGCCTCCCATTAGAGCTCCTTGCCTCTGGAAACCAGCATGATTTATGAATCCCACTGGGCTCGTGGCCAGACAGCCACCCCTCACCCATCACATCCCGGCTGACCCCCAGTTGCCCTTCTTCTTGCACGCAGTACAGCAGGTGGATTTGAATTTCTAATGACTGCAGACACCTGTGTTTCCCTGAGGCGCTCACCATGGTGATGGAGAACAGACCCAGGCCATAGCCAGGAGGAAGAGCGCAGTGGAGGAAATATGAGAGACAGGACTTGTTGGAGGCATGGAATATCCCTGAAAGGGTGGACCCTGTTAGATTTCATTAACTGTTTACATTTCCCTGCCTGCATTCCACTGGTCACCTGCCCAGACACACAAGTGGAAACACAAACCTTAAATGAGATCAGATTTTCCAATGAAATATGATAAGAAAAAAGGGGCCCAATGCTAAATCACAGGTAAATTTGCCCAGTCCACCAGAGGGACATGCGTGAGCAGCCCGGTGAGAATGTGGTCCTGGTCCAGCCTGACTTAGGGTTGTCCGGAGGCCCTGAGAGGCCCAATGTGAAGGAGAAGGACTAACATAGGTTTACAGAGCCCAAGGGAAGCTGGAATAGTGTTGCATAGGCTTGGATTTATGGGGAGGAGGGTGCCTGCCAGATCCCTTCCAACCTCTAACTCCTTTGGAGAGTAGCACACTTCTCCTGGTTACGATTCTGTTGCAGCTCATGGAAACTCAAGATGGAAAGTTTGAGGCCTCAGGTCAAGCCAGCAATGCAGAGGAAAGAGAAGACTTTGTTATAAGACCGAAATCCCTCAAGATGCAGCACAGTTCATCTTGTTGCTTACCTCAAGTTCCTTAGTAAAGAGTAACCCCTTCATTCCCAAAAAGCGTTCCCAGGGATCAAGTCAGGCTAAATCGTTGGTGCCAGCTCTCAAGGGCCAGCACTTCTCTGCTGCTGCTGCTTAAGGGGAAAAGTGGTCCTTGCTCAAAACCTTCGTGACTCTCCTAGAGAGTCTGTTAAAAGAGCTTTCCCCTCTATCAATAGTCCAACCTATGACCTTAGAGGCGGTAACTTCTGCTCCTTTAAGTTCTTACTCCTCAAACTATAATACATAGTATCATTGGCATCATTAGCATTATTTGGGTTTTTGTTAGAAATATAAAATCTCAGGTCCCTGGCCCAGTCCTACTGGATCAGAATAGAGCCATATCAGGGGCTCAGGATTGGGCCTTGTTGCTCACAGGTTATTTGGAGGTGGTAGTCGTTGATTGGCTCAGTAAGCAGCAGTCCGGGCTGTTGTGTCAAGTGACCTCTATTTCTGCTAGCATGGCCATTCTGTTCATGTGCCCCTCATGTCAGGTTTGGGTAGCTGGTGGCAAATACTGGCTAATATCACCCAGCTGAGTCATTTCTACTGTCTACTTAAGTGACTTTTCCTTGGTAGATGCTTTCTTGTCTACCATGATCATATTTTTTTGGTCATACGTAGTGCCCACTGCCATATGCCCAACCACATGCCTATACTTTAGGCCTCCTTGTCTCCACTCATTTAGTCCTTTTCATTTCAGGCTCCTGATCAGCCGGTGAGGCCATTGACCACTGTCCATGAGTTACATATGTTCTCACTTCAGGCTACTTTTCCTTCCACACAAAGCAGATGACTTGGTGCATCACTCAGAGCTCTACCCACTGGAAAAACTTTCCTTAGCTCTGTCATTCAAGTCTGCTCTCTGATGCACCCACCATCCACTTCCATTTGAGCTCACACTCCGAGATGTTCCATGTGGGATTTTTCTCCTTCAGCTTGTTGTATTGGTAAACGCCCCTCACAATGGCTGTAGGTGCAAGTGGAGAGAGAGGCACTGGGCAGCCATGGAGGATGGCATGGGAGTCTGGGGTTCCTACTCATGAAGCCTGATTGTGCCCTCTGGTCCTGCTTGGGATCCATTCTGGATGTACCAGTGTCATCTTAGGATGGCCTGCTATGGTCTCGGGTAACTTTATGACTTGGAGGGTCTGATAGAACTCAGCTCATGATGGGCAATTATCTATTAATGGTCATTTGATACCACAGAATCAAATATCCCATGTCCACGAGGGCCCATTAACACTCTAGGATATGTTCCTCAAAAGCAAATGCTGTAGATGACATGGCCTTGGTCTAGAATCCCAGAGGTCTGTGTTGTGATTCTCCCACTGGAGCTTGCTATAAGGTCCTTACTTCATCCTTTCCCACCACTGACATCTCCAACAACAGATGGCCTGGTGGGTCATATGCTTCAAGTGGCAGGGCTATTTGAGAGCTCGTTTGGAGGTTCTAGCAGGGGAGTGCAGCTACTCTTGACCGAAGACCAATACTCTCCTCTGGGGGGAAGGGTGTCCTCTTTGACCGACCATGCAGCTTTGGGAGGGATGCACATGGATCGGCGAGGAAAGAGGGGGACACCTGCCTAGCCAGCCAGACCAGCCAAATTCAACCCTGGTGATCAATGGGGTGACAGATGTCACAGTCAGATCGCCCTCACATCTATGGCAGAGCTATTTGTACCAGGGCCTGGACTGACTGCAGGTCCCTTTCTTGTTCCAGGCCCCATGCAGAGCTGGCTACCTTTCAGATTTCCTGGCATATGGGCTGGAATAGTATTGCTAGGTGTTGACTGTGTTGTCTCCAGAACCCAACCCAGGGAGGCCTGACAGACATCATATTTCATTCTTGGTGGAAGTGATGAAAAATGCAGCAATATGTCTTTCACTTTGGACAGTATTTCTCAGCATGCCCCTGATCTCTGGACCCCTGAAAACTTCAGCAGTGTGCTCTGCCTCTGCATCTTCATCGGGTTTATCTCCCACCACCTGAAGTGAGATGCTTTCCCAAGGCCTCCAGTGTGCTAGCAGCTCTTACTGTCCCTGCTCTGTCACTGCTGTAATGACTCGATGTGATATTCTGCAGGATGTCCAGATGGTCCAGATTTCCTTCTGTGAGGGCAGGAGAATTAACAGAGACCTAGGACGGTACTGTAAATTATTGTCCATTCCACATGAGTCTCTTCTCTGATTGGGATGTTTAAGCTGCTCTAGCAAAGATACCATGAATGACACGACAGCCATATTGGAACTACTTCTTGGTTGAGTATGTGATTGTCTTCTGCCATTTTACCAGTATCCATCTGTTTTCTGCAGGGACCTGATTGGTGAATTAAATTGAAATATGGAGATATGAAAAAGACCATCGCCGCTGCATCATAAAGATTCTTGAGGGTGGCATTAATCTCCACCATTCCCCAGGAATGTGATATGGTTTTTGATTCACTACCTTGGGAAGGGGAAGGCGGTTTCAGAGGCGTTTATTCGGCCTTTCTATTATGATGGGCCAAGGATTGCATGTAGGAGTTCAACAACTGAGTATGTCAATCCCAATTATATATTTGGAGAACAGAAAAAATGATCACGAGGTGGGTCCATGGCCTCACTGGACCCATTGTAACTTGGCATTTGGCCAGGACTCATTTTATTAACTTGCTCTTATATGCCTCTAACCGGTGGGCATGATGCCATTTCAGGTTTCTAGGTATCAATGTCATTTGTGTCCAGTAATCCTCAGAATGTATGGGTGTTTCTCTCTCCTCAGTCCACAGTCATCTGAGTAAGTTCTGTCTCCAGAACCCAACCCAGGGTGGCCTGACAGACATCATATTTCATTCTTGGTGGCAGTGATGAAATATGCATGTCTTTGTATGTCTTTTTAGGGAAATGTCAAAGGAATCATTATATTATATACTTGTCGTGATGTTGCTGTTCTTCCATTCGTCTCTATAGCCAACAAGTTCTTGGTATGAAAACTGGCTCAGGTCTAGGAATTGAGCAAGGTTCATGACTTACTGTTGGGGTTACCACCCTCAGCGTCCTGCTCATCATTCTTGCTTTTTTTGATTGATTATATTAAGCAGCAACCCTGCTTGTCTACCTATCTGTTTTCTCCCTAAGGAGAATGTGTTCTACTAACCATCTTCACAACTCCTTTTGGGTTAAGCCCCCTAGGATGTCCCTTCAAGTCTGCTGGTTTTGAGGGTAATTGTAGGGCCCACCTTTTATGGTAGTTAAATACCATCACCTGGACTCTATTTCTTCAAGTCCTCATCATTCCCTGGGCTATTAGTAGGCCAAGTCCTGTGACTTATCTCCTACAGTCAACCCTAGCCTGTAGGAAAGCCACCACTGAATGGCTTAGTGGTCAGCATATTCCTGATGGCCTTGATGAACAGTGTGTTCTCTGTATCCTTCCATGGAACAAAATCTCTGATGGATCTTCTGCCCTTACATAATATATCCATCCAATCCAGCATGCCTACTTCCCTGAGCCATTTAACCCCACCATCTCTGTGGCATCTCGGGCATTACCACTTGGGTTGGGATGGGCTATTGCTTTCTCCAGGTTTCTAAGAGTTACCTAACAGCAAACTTGCACATACCCTAGGTTTCTTGCTAGGGTGTATAGCCCATGTCCCTAAAGAATACTCACAAGTAAATGAACTCTTGCTGATCCATTCTTATGTTCTGTACTCCTTGATCAAGCACGCTCAAGATC
>NW_005871550.1:283407-292830 GCF_000147115.1 Myotis lucifugus | reverse complement strand
ACATAGACATCAACACCCCAAGGTCATTCAAAAAGCTCTTAGCATAGAACCGATGTTTGCCATTCTTTATTGGAATCTGCACTCGTAGCCAGATCAAAAATCCAACACGTGTCTGCACTAGCTGTCCCTAGCATTGTTGCATCACTCTCTGATTAGATGTGGGAGGTGAGAATTTCTTTGTCCCATGGTCACCTTTTTTTTTTTAATATATTTTATTGATTTTTTACAGAGAGGAAGGGAGAGAGATAGAGAGTTAGAAACATCAATGAGAGAGAAACATCGGTCAGCCGCCTCCTGCACATCTCCTATTGGGGATGTGCCCGTAACCCAGGTACATGCCCTTGACCGGAATCGAACCCGGGACCTTTCAGTCCGCAGGCCGACGCTCTATCCACTGAGCCAAACCGGTTTCGGCCCATGGTCACCTTTTAAAATAAAAATCATGTGTCTATTTGCTGAGAGTCAGTATTAAGGATGAGACACATTTCCAGTCTGGCCCTGACACTCTGTAGCCCTTCTCCTTTATGGATTTATTCTGTCAAGGCCATCAATGTGCAAACGCTTAGGCTATGGAAAGGGAGGAGCAGGCCTGGCATCAGTAAACCGGAGCATTTTTTTTCTTTATTCTTTTTTCACATAGCACAGTTGATGAATATTACAGGGTATGGAGATGTGATCCCTTTCCATGAATACTAAGATGGGTTTATGGGTTTTAACCAGTTCATTTCAACTTCTACTAGACACTGATGTCTGGGGTATTATGTCACGTGGTTAGAGAAGTGTCCCCCTCCCCCCACTTGGCTGAGCAGCAAATGAAGACACTATTCTCTCTCCCTCTGCCCCTGGACATGGGAAAGCCTTTACTCCTGCAGTGTGGCATCTACACCACCGCCCTCTCGGAGGTCCTGGCTGCCTCAGAGGGTTGAGTTAGTGGTTTGGCAGCAAGTATCTATGGAAGCAGAAGTCTGGTCAGTTGGTTTGGTGATTGGAAAACCAGGGCTGTTGCTGCCAGAACAGAGTGAGGACCACATTCAGGCAATTTCAGTTTATGGGGAGATGCAGCATGTGTCCTCACAAGCTGAATTCATGACCCGTTAAAGATTTCCAGCCACTGGAAATGGAAAACCACTGGATGGAGGTGGGAGGGGGTATGTGGGCCCAGTTTACTTCAAATCAAATGAATTGTTTGAAGACTCCGAGGAATTAAGATATCGATGTTTTTCAAACCCAGTTCCATGTCCATTTATTTCATAGGATTCCTTTTGGAGATGATCAGTTAATGCCCCATATCATGGGATCCCGCCTCAGGAGTCAACAGTGATGGTGGAGATCACCTGAGATGTTCTAGGACAAGTTGGCTGAGCTTAGCTTCTAGCTGGTAACATCTACTCCCGTATTTTCCAACATACCCTGGGGTCACCTGGATGGAAGCAGAAGGAAGGGCTTGGCTGGTGTGAAGAATCGTTGTTGCAGGGCTCCTTGGTCTGGCTTTCTGCCTCCCAGTGGGTGGTTGACTGCCTGCTTCTAAATGGTGTTCGACCTCTGTTCTGTGCAAGGCTGGCTCCTCTGGCCCACTCGCTGGTAGAACAGAACAAGTGAACATTCCTTTATGAAATGAGATACAAACTGCAATAAACAAAAAAACTCAGCAGTAATAAACCCAATAGATTAGCTGGACTACAAAATAGAGACTCCAAAAGGCCATAGCAAGAGACATATTTCTAACATTGGTCTTTCTCACAAATAACCTTCCCTGGGAATCACGCATGGCTCACGAGTCCACATTCACGTATTTATTCAGCAAACGTTATCAGGCACCTACCAGGCACCAGGCCCGGCCCTAGGTGCTGGAGGTGCCATGATGAGTAAGACAAGGTCCTTTTCCTTGAGGCACTCGCAGCCTGCTGAGAGAGCTTATGGTCCAGCCTGGTGTTGAAACCTACAATCTCGGGAGATACTCAGGGAAGAGAAGCAGAGAAACCCAGGGTTTATGATGAAAGGAGTCTGGGGGGTTATGGACAAAGTATATTACAGACCCCCACAAAGCCCTGTAATAAAGAAAGCTGTTATTAGCCTTTGACAAAGTTGTTTGGCCACAGAACCATTTGCACAAAATACCTTATACCAGTGATTTTCAAGCAGTGTGCCTCAAGAATTTTCAAAACATGCAGTACCTGACTATTTAGTCAGGGGCACTGACCTCTTTTCCCCCGGATTATCAAGTAAAAAAATGACAACGGCCAACACAACAATAGCCATCTGGTGTGAATAAATCAAAATTATACCATTTTTGTCAGATCAGCAAACAATGCAATATATATGTTTTGGTGTGCTGCCGAATTTTAGCAATTATTTTGTGTGTGCCATGAGATGAAAAAGGTTGAGAACTGCTGCGTTACACCAACCAGGGGAAATGGTGCTCCATAGAATCGAGTTTGGAAAACTCTGGTCTCTTGCCCATAATGAATAAAACATTGAAGAATATCTTGTTATTACAGAGGATAGGGTAAGAAGAGAATTTGAAAGTCTGCAAAGCATGGACTTCCCTTCAGACTTCTGCTGAGGGATGGGCAGGCAGTCTGGTGTCCTTGACATTTAACCCTTGTTGAGATGTTGAAAGAACCAGGGAGATGATCCACGCCATATTTTGGTGAGAAAAGTCCTCTCCAGCACTGACCTGCATGTTTCACAGAGGAAACTCATTTCTTGTGTTCAAGTTGCTTAAAGTGATGTGGATGGTCTGGGATCATTGGATGTCCTGGGAATGATAAGAACTGTGACTGGACTTCCTGACTAGATTGTATCTTTGGTGACAGCCATACTGTCTCCTCTTTAAAAAATGAGAATATTTGAGCATTCTTCTAATCCCTGGGGACACAGTTCAAGGTCCAGTTCATCACCAGTTACTCTCTCCCCTCCCCCTCTAAAACACACACACACACACACACACACACACACACACACATGCGCTCGCGCACACACGCTTGCCGCTTGTTTCTAATCCCTTCTTATTAACCCCCATCTTGCCAGTTCTGGTATAGCCCAGTCACCATGACCTTGATTTGCACCACCCAGCAGTGGTCTGGGCTGTTTACACTGGGGCTGTATCTATGGTGACAGCATGTGAGTTTGAACTGCTCATCAACCCCTTGCTTGCTGTTTCTGGGGCTACTTTGTTCCTGCATTTGTTAAATATTTCTCTTGTTGTCATGCAACACGGCTTCTCCTTGGCCCCAGCATTGCTTGCCTCCTTCCTCTGCCCAGACTTGTTTCAGAGTAGGTGACTACAGTGGCAATGAGTGAGGAATAAAACCGGCTGTTTTTTTAAAGGTTATTCTGCCTCAGTAGACTTGAGTAACCCCTGAGATTCAGCCCTCACTTGCCATCGTGACAGATGTCTCGATGTGGATGTGTTCAAGTTCAAATACACGTATACATAAAAGAATAAAAGTATAGATGTGGGTATGTATACATTTAGGTGTGCATGCATGTCTATGTCTATACATGGGATATAGAGTATTATGTTTAAAAATATGGGCCAGGGTTTGAATCCTGGCTCCACCATTATGGCTGATTTTCTTGGGCAAGTTGCTAGACCTCTTTAATGTGACCTTACCATCTTCCACTCTGTAGACTGAAGATAACAGTGTCTTTAATACAGGTTTATTGCAGGTATGAAATGAGATCGTCTATTTAAAGGGAGTACTCAGGAAATTAAAGTCATCTACTCTGCTTTCTACTATGTTTCCCACTAGTACAAGTTTCATAAGGACTTGAAAAGGGAAAATACTGGGTGTTCTATAGATAGTAAAATGGAAGTTACATGGTCCTCTCAAGGCCCACTTCAGCTTCATCTATAGCCCTATTCCATTCATCTGTGACTCTGTCAGAAAAAAAAAGTCCCTAACGATTCACCGTACATTTATCTCTTTGAGACTTGTTTTTCCCCTTGGTTTTATCGTGCTGTGCCTTAGTTCCCGGTGTTTGAAGTAGGGCCACTGGTAGATTCTTGCAGGGGCCGAGGGCCTGGTGTCTCCAAGAGTAGGTGATTCTGGGTCAATGATGTTTCCTCCCAAACATGAGACGTTGCTTATGACCACCTGTTGTGATTCAAGGGTGAAGCCAGCCAGGAATCCTCAGGCAAGAAGTCCCCCTTCTTCTTGTTCTAGCGTGCAGAACTGGAGGAGGTAACTATAATGAGGGCTAGCCTGTGTGAAGCTGCTGCCAGCTCAGGGCTTAGTGAGCCATCGAACATACCATTATAAATGCATCACCCGCTCAGCATCTCTCCACACTTTACATCTGCTGTTGGCCAGCTGCCTCTGGTAGAAGGAGAATCTGGCCTCTGCCTGGCATCAGGGAACCCAGATGTGAAGACAATGACACTTAGTCTGGGAGCTCTTGGCAAAGAGGTAAATGTGGAAGATTGACCAAGACCCCCGTGTAGCCCTGACACGCTGACTCAGAAAGAAGGTGTTAAAAAGTGTGGAAGATTGGGGAGCAGGCATGATTGTTTGTAAAGTTCTTGGATTGGGGGAAATCCAGATTACATTTTGAGGGTATAGCTTAAGTTTTTTGTTTCTAACTTAGTTATTCTAATGCTTTGGTTGTTATAATATTTGCTGAGTTCTGTGGCCAAGTGCTTTTCAATGTAATATTAAAGTCTCTTTTTAGTAGCCAATGCTAATAAAAAACATAAGATCTACTGAGCTCATATTACAACCTTTGAAATAACCCAGAAGCAGCTGTCCTTCAAGGATTAACACAGTTGTTGAAGAAAATGGCAAATGGGGACTCTTCTAAGACGCTAGAGTTTGGGTTTTGTTCCCTTTGGCTGTGGATGTGTGATTTCTATTTCTAACAGAGAAGCAGCAGGGGTGAGGTATGTCCTTCTTAAATAGGCATTTAAAAAGAGGGTAGTGGAAAAATGAGACTAGGAAATCTGGAAGCAAGGGGAGAAACCCAGAAAGCCATGACCAAAGCATAGCATGTGCAGACTGCTTGAAAATGCCATGTGTGTGGGGGCCTCCAGAGGAGACAGTATTACTCACCCTCTTACTCTCTTCACTCCTTTCACCACTGGTGTCTTCACCAAACGCGATGGTGTTTTATTATGTAGAGAATAATGGTAATGTCTTGACAAATATGCAGTTTTTCTTCCAAAGCCCTTTATGGTCATTGTCTTCTTCAACTACAGGAACATCAACAACTCCATCAATCTATGTCCATCCTCCTGAGATGTGGAGAAAATGCTGCACCAAGGTGTCTTGTCCACGATTGTTCAGCAGCATAAGCGAGGGGCAGATTCAGGATTAAAAGTTGGGTGGTTTGATCCCCAAGTGTGTCCACTTTGCCAGTATTGCATTCTTTTTTAAAAAATATATATTTCATTGATATTTTACAGAGAGGAAGAGAGAAGGATATAGAGTTAGAAACATCAATGAGAGAGAAACATCGATCAGCTGCCCCCTGCACAGTCCCCACTGGGGATGTGCCTGCAACCAAGGCACATGCCCCTGACCGGAATCGAACCCGGGACCCCTCAGTCCGCAGACCAACGCTCTATCCACTGAGCCAAACCGATCAGGGTCCAGTATTGCATTCTTAATCTGCATAGTCAGAGGGGTGAACTCTGTAGAACCCAGGTAGTGTATTGGAAGGAATAAGACTTTGGTCTCAGAAAGAGCTAGATTCTGATCTTTCTTCTTTCACCTGAATGCTGGGCCACCTGGAGCAATTTATTTACCCCTTCTGTTCCTCAGTTTCTTCATCTTTTCAATGAAAAGAGTAACCCTTTGAAGGGTGACTGTGAGGATTCAGTGAGCTGGTATATGCTCATTGGGGGCTCAGATAAATTCCCTGTGGATGCTGAGACCCAGGGAGTAGAGGAGGATGAATGAAGAGCCACGGTGTAGAGCAGTGTGCTTAGTAAAGGATGAGGAGGGAAAGGAAGCGTCAAACTGATTTTTGCCCCTCCCCTCCCCAATGTCTAAGAGCCTACAAACCAGATTTCTAAGGAATCCACTGAAAGTTTTCTTACTCCTGATTCCCAAGGGAGGGTGATAAAGGCATTGACTCTGCAGCTATCATTATCTCGTTAGCAAGAGGAGCTTTGAAAGGGGAAGACCGAGGTCACTGAGACTGGGAATCCAGCCAGGCTGTGACGGAGGGTCACTGGCGATGGCATGGTTCTCAAAGGCTCAGGAGGAAATAGGAAATCACCAATGGCCCCAGTAATGATTTTGTCGCCACTGTCTGCCAATCATTCCTGCTCCGGATTTGCCTGTCTGTCATTGGCCCTGTGGAGTGGGCTGGTAGTCAGGAATGTATGCTGATTGGACATCAGTTGGGAAGTTCAGATTGCACAGAGTGGGTGAGGACTGAGTGGGGATCAGTGAGGGGCCCAAGCTGCCCAGGTGCCTATCTCTCTGATTCATAATGTCATTTTTCCCCCTCTCACATTAGTCTCATTTATAAGATGGCAGGACAATAAACAGCTCAGTATGCATTTTAATTAGGTATGGTTAGATGAGATGCTATAGGGTTTTTGGTGGATGCAAAGGCAGATTTCTAACATCCAGCATGAGCGGACACACGATAAAAGTACTTTTCTTTGGGGTGATCTTGCCTGGGCCTTTAATCGGGCCACTGATGTTTCAGGCATGTGTGGAACAGGCTGACCTTTGTTTTCATAAAGAATCCTCTGAGTTTTTCAGATCGGCCTTCACAGTCATCCTGTCAGCATATTGCCTGAAAATCTAGTGTTGAAAACGTGGCTCTCAGAGACTGAGCTAAGGGGACACAGTTGCTCCCCCTACCATTCTGTGGCGTTAATCCCCTGCTGTTTGGGGGATTAAGTGTTCCCCATGTTGTCAGCAATAGACATGGTTGAGCATTGGATAGCTTTGCAGCAAACCATCAGGCAGATGAGGGGCTGTGCTGAGTCATGATGATGGTGATGACAGCCGACCCATTCATTCATTCATTCATTTGTTCTCCACCAGCTGAACGTGGGCCAGCTGGTCAGAAATGTGTGCTGGTTAGACATCAGTTAGGAAGTTCAGATTGTCGTCATTGCCTTGGCATCCCCAGTCCTAAAACAGGACTGAGAGGTTAAGGATCTTGCATTTTCTAAAGTGAATTCTGGAATATCCAGAGCTGGACCATCATGACTGGACTCCCCATTCTGGATAGGAGACGGGAGGATGGCTGTCCCGAGCGTGGCTGTGGGGAGAAGGGCTTGAGCAAAGCTTAGGATGTCCAAGCACTTTGCAACTCTCTTGGTATTTGCTCACCCTGATTGTAAAAAGGAGGGAGGGGAGCACTTGCACACATAGGATAATGATGCAGCAATTTAAAATCAACCACTGTGCTGCGAGAATTCTTAAAACATGCAATGCCTGTCTATTTAGTCAGGGGCACTGACCTCTTTTCCCTGAGGTTATCAAATTTTAAAAAATGACATCAGCCAACACAACAATAGCCATTTGGTGTGAATCAAAATTATACCTACTTTTTGCCAGATCGGCAAAAATATATTTTTTGTTGTGCTGCAGAATTTTAGTAGTCAGTTTATGTGTGCCATTGGATAAAAAAGGTTGAAAATTGTTGAAAAAAATCAATTTTTAAATAAAAATAATGTTCCCAGTTTTGAGAGGTGAGAAGACCATGTGTATACATTTGTCAGTATCTACCTCTGGATATATATGTGCTTATTGACAGAAGACAATTTGAAGGATTGACAACAAAATATTAAGGATACTTCTGAAGACTTTTTATTTCTTATGATTTTATTTTTTTGAAGCTTTCACAAGAGATCTTTTATATTGAAACATGTTGAGTTTTATAAAGAAAAAATATTTGATCCAGTGGAAGAATTAGGGATGACCCCCTGTGTCTGGTGCCCGGAACTCTGTAAGCTGGATTTTGCTGTGTAATTATGGGCATGTGCTTGACCTTTCAGTGCCTTGGTCTATCCCAGGGCAGTGCTCCATGAGTTATTTTTGCTTTAGTTGCTTACAGTAGCACCCCCTTATCTGTGGTTACACATTCTGCAGTTCTAATTACCAGGTCAACTGTGGTTCAAAAATATTATATGGGAAATTCCAGAAATAAACAATTTTTAAGTTTTAAATTGTGCATCCTTCTGAACAGCGTGATGACATCTCCTGCTGTCCAGCTGTGTCCCGCTCCTGATGTGAATCATCGCTTTGTCTAGGGTCTCCACGCTATATACACTACCCCCCATTAGTCACTTTTACTTAGTAGCCCTCTTGGTTATCAGATTCGCTTGCTGTCACAGCGCTTCTGTTCACGAAACCTTTATTTTACTTAATAATGGCACAAAAGTGCAAGAGTAGTGATGCTGGCAATTCAGATATGCCGCAGAGAAGCCATGAAGTGCTTCCTGGAAGTGAAAAGGTTTGTCTGCGTAGGAAAAGGCATAGTATACCTAGGGTTTGGTACTGTCTGTGGTTCCAGGTATCCATTGGGGGCCTCAGAACATATCCCCTGTGGATAAGGAGGGATTACTCTATTTCCTGGGAAGCAATGATGGGATAAAATTTATTTGCAACTTTTATAAGACTTTGTTGTTAAGTATGGAAGACAAATTAAGTTCACTCAATCCATTAGGGGTGAAGCTGGAGGTTGTCCTGGCCTGTTCCCCCTAAGCAGCCCCATCCTCTCTAGGCCTGGGATTCTGTGGGCCTGCCTTCCCCTTAGAATCAATTCTCTAAAAAAAAGCTCCTTTGGCATTAATCTTTGCTTCTTCTTTACATAGCCCTTTTCCTCACTGGTAAAGCAAAGAGGTAGGCTAGATGTTTATTTTTGTTTGTTTGTTCGTTTGTTTTAAATATATTTTTATTGATTTCAGAGAAGAAGGGAGAGGGAGATACAGAAACATCAATGATGAGAGAGAATCATAGATCGGCTGCCTCCTGCATCCACTGGGGGTCGAGCCCACAACCTGGGCATGTGCCTTGACCAGGAATGGAACCGTGACCTCCTGGTTCATAGATCAATGCTCATCTGCTGAGCCACAACCGGGCGGGCTGGATTAGATATTTTTAAGAAAAAAAAAATGTATTACCTACTTCACCAGGTCATTTTGAAGATTAAGTTGTATCAATAATATAAAAGCACCTTAGCTAAATAAATGCTAAAGTGCTTTAGCATACATATATGAAAACCTTCAGTAGCTTAGTGCTATTGGTGTTTCTCTAAATCCTTGTTTCTGGACCTGGCCTTTAGCACCATGTTGAAATTCGTGACATTTGTACAGCTAACGCCAAATGACCAGTGAGCCTTTTCTGCAAATGTTGTAATAAGTGAGAAAAAAATCCAGGAAATGGCTCTGTCTGCTTCTTGTGTTTTTAAGTCTCTTCAGCTGGTCAGCAGTAAATATTTCCCATAGACTATTTC
>NW_005871550.1:270801-283307 GCF_000147115.1 Myotis lucifugus | reverse complement strand
GGGGGCATTTCCCTGTCTCAGTGGGGAGGAAGAGAGGGGTGGATTTACCAGACCAGAAAAGAGCCATTAAAACCATCGCCTCCAGTAGTGACAGAATCACAGTGATCGATGTCATTCACTCCCAAATGCCAGTGTGAGGATCTTGGCTCGTCCACCAATGTTTGTGGATAAAAAAGAAAATAACGTTTTATGCAAGTAGTTCCTTTCTATGATGCTAGAATGTTCTTATGAGGCTGTGCGTAGATGGCGATACTTTCTCTAAATGGCCCTAGTTGGCAATTAAGAATGACCAACTGTGTCAGACTTCCAAGTTTAGCGGCAGAAAATAGAAAACTGAACCATGAATTCCAGGAGGTTAGACGCCACCACAGATGCTAAGGTGGGTTTAAGTAGGGTCTACAGAGCATGTTGGGGATTCCTGCCAGAGGGTTTTAGGAACGGCTTCAAAGGGAAGCCAGATTCACTTTCTTCCTCAAATATCTGACCTATTTCTGCTTCAGTCGTCATCTTTGTGCAACATTTTGAGAAATGGAGAATGGGAGAAAGACAAGCATCAAAGCGAAGTCTGTTTCTTAGTCTGGGCAACCTCCACGTGATTCCTCTTATAGATTTTGCCAGATGGTCTTTCTTTTTCATTCACTTAAGGTGTGTGTATGTTTTAAGAAAGAAATACATAAATGCTACCCAGAAAGGAATACATTCTTTTTTTTTCTCAAGGGAAAGAATGCTCAGTTGAATTTAGGGACTGAATAAAGTTCTGCCAATGAGTTCACCCTTGGAAAACATTGAAATTCTCCCAAACATACTAATTAAGGTGCTTTTTGTCTTCTCTGTTGGTTTTCCCTTTGAAGATACCATAAAAGTTGCATGCTGCGAGAGGGAGGAGCCAGGTTTGGAGGAAATTAATGACATGGTCTCTACTTGGCCATCAGCCTTGCACTTGAATGGCCTAATCTAGAGACTGGTCTCCAAACTTTTTTGATGGCCTGAATGCCTGGGCTGTGCTGGGCAGCTGTGCCGTTGAATGGTCCTGGAGTTGTGCACTGCACTACCTGTGTAACTGTACGCCGTGGCCTGATGCACCCCAGCAAAAATAGAAATGAGCGTAGGCACTCAAGAGGTGTATATTTGCTTGTAAATTATATATGTGTATGTGTCATCCACTTCGATTATATATGGATAAAACATGATTTCTTACTTTATTAAAAATGAAAATGAATAGCAGTTCTCACAAATCACATCTATGCACAACGGATGGTTTTGAACACCCTCTAAGGTAAGCCACCCACTTGGGAGATGTTGGCCTGGAAGAATGCATAGGGTCCTCTCTATCATTCAGGCAGGGCAATACATTTGTAGGGCAGGGTTGCTTTTTAGCAGTAGAGTACTTATGGGTCTTACTCCTTCCTGCCAGGACCTTTGTCCTTACCTGCTGGTTTCTATTTCAGAGTACACAGTCATTAATGAAGCCTGCCCCGGAGCCGAGTGGAATATCATGTGTCGCGAGTGCTGTGAATATGATCAGATTGAATGTGTCTGCCCTGGAAAGAAGGAAGTTGTGGGTTATACCATCCCTTGCTGCAGGAATGAGGACAATGAGTGTGACTCCTGCCTGATTCACCCAGGTGAGTGTGGAACGGGAGACCTGAGGTTGCCTTGCGTTTTCTGAGGTCATGAATGGGAACAGGCTGAACACTTGCCCTGATGGGAAGCCATCAGGAGGCTATGAGGCCATGCCTATTAAGAATGGCATAATTCAGCTCATTCTAACTGGAGGAACTGGAGGAGTTCAGTGTTTTCAGTGTTAAACTCATAAAACTGTGAATTTATATACTCATTCATTGATTTAACAAACAAACTGATATCAAACTATACTATAAGGCCATAGTAATCAAAACAGCATGGTACTGGCATAAAAACAGACATATTGATCAATGGATAAGAATAGAGAGCCCAAGAATAAACCCACGCCTTTATGGTCAATCAATATTTGTCAAAGGAGTCAAGAACATACAATGGGGTAAAGACAGTCTATTCAGTGAATGGTGTTTGGAAAACTGGACAGATACATGCAAAAAAAAATGAAACTAGACCATCTCCTTACACCATACACAAGAATAAGCACAAAATAGATTAAAGATTTAAATGTAAGAGTCAAAACCATAAAAATCCTAGGAGAAAACATAGGCAGTAAAACTCAGACATTTCTTGTAGCAATATTTTTTTCTGATACATCTCCTCAGGCAAGGGAAATAAAAGGGAAAATAAACAAATGGGACTACATCAAACTAAAAAGTTTTGCACAGCAAAGAAAACCATCAATAAAATGAAAAGACAGCCCACTGAATGGGAGAACCTATTTGCCAATGACATAGCTGATAAGGGGTTAATATCCAAAATTTATAAAGAATTCAAATAATACCAAAAAACCAAACAACTCAATTAAAATAATGGGCAAAGGCCAAGAGACTTATGAAAAGATGTTCAATGTCACTCATAATCAGAGAAATGCAAATTAAAGCCACAATAAGATATCACCTTACACATGTCAGAATGGCTATCATCAATACGTCAACAAACAACAAATGTTAGCAAGGATGTGGCGAAAAGGGAGCCCTCATTCTGTTGGTGGGAATGCACCTTGGTGCAGCCACTGTGGAAAACAGTATGGAGTTTCCTCAAAAAATTAAAAATGGAACTCCCTTATGGCCCAGCAATTCCACTTCTGGGAATTTATCCGAAGAAACCCACAACACTAATTTGAAAGAATATGTACTCCTATGTTCATTGCAGCGTTATTTACAATAGCCAAGATTTGGGAGCAGCCTAAGTGCTCCTCAGTAGATGAGTGGATAAAAAAGCTGTGGTACATTTACACAATGGAATACCACTCAGCTGTAAAAAAGAAGGAAATCTTACCTTTTGTGACAGCATGGATAGACCTGGAGAGTATTACGTTAAGTGAAATAAGTAAATCAGAGAAAGACAAATACCATAAGATGTCACTTGTATGTAGAATCGAATGAACAAAATAAATAAACAAATGAAATAGAAACAGACTCAGAGATACATGGAACAGACTCACAGCTGTTCGAGGGGAGGAGGGGTTGGGGGCTTGGTGAAAAAGATGAAGGGATTAGCAAAATCAAACAAACACAAAAAACTGATAGACACAGACAACAGAAGGGTGATTATAAGAGGAAAAGGGAGTTGGAGAAGGTAAAAGAAGGTAAGTGGTAATGGAAGGAGACTTGACTTTGGATGGTGAACACCCAATACAATATACAGATGATGTATTATAGAATTGTACACTTGAAAGCTGCATTATTTTATTAACCAATGTCACCCCAATAAATTCAATAACAATAAAACAAAGCAGCTCCTATGTATCAGGTCAGGCATTGGGAATACAATGACTTTTTTTTTAAAGTCACATTTCCTGCATTCCCAGGGCTTGCAGCCTGGTGGGAGAGATGGAGAGGGAAATAGGCAACTATAATTAAGCATGATAAGTGCTGTGACAGAGAAGCACAAGGTACCATGGGAGCAAGAAGGGGATGGGGTCAGTGGAGGGAAGATCAGTGGAGACGTATTAAAGGAGGTGACGTGTGTTCTGAAGATGGCAGCAGCCAACTGCCAAGGGTGAAGGGATTCTGATAGAGAGGTCAATCTGTGGAGGGCAGCATGTGCTAAGGCCCTGTGGCAAGAGAAAGCATAGGATTTAGGACTCTGCAAGTAGCACAGTCTGGCAGGAGGGAGGAGTGTGTGTGTGTGTGTGTGTGTGTGTGTGTGAGAGAGAGAGAGAGAGAGAGAGAGAGAGAGAGATATTATGAACTCAGGCATTTTGATTTATTTATGTGCTTTAATTGTTTAAGTCATTACCCATGTTGATGCACACATCACCCCATTGGAGGACACTGGAGGCCCTTCTTGTCCCCCTGTGTTCTTCCGACATGGCCACACTAGGGTTTGAAGGCTTCCTTGGCTTCTCACATGCCAAGATGTGTCATGCTCTTCTTGTGCATTTTCTGCCCCGGATCTGCAGTTGGTTGGCTGTGTCTCCAGGGAATGCTGGTCTGAGAACACAAGCACCTGAGGTGTTCCTTGCTATTGGACTGTCATTGTTCCCGGTTCCTTTGTTTTGTCTTATTTTTAGTGAATGGAGCTAGGGAGTATGTATTATTTTTAAATGAATTTATGTTGATATTCAAGTTCAAATATAATAAGGTTCACTTAACCTCTTTGATTTTATATTTGTATCTCTTTTGTCCCATGGTGAACATCCTATTTTCTAATAATACTAACCTAATCACTTATATTCTTTATCTTCTGTTAGAACATAATAGAATTGTATAAAATAACAATAATACTATTAGTACTAACAATAAGACCACTGATTGAAGTTACGCTTTCTTTGTGGTTATTATTGACCTTAGAATATATCCCACTAAGTGTATACAGTCAAAGTATTGCGTTTTAAAGCCAATCGACGTACAGGCATACCTTGTTTTACTGAATTTTGCTTAATTGTGCTTCATAAATGTTGCATTTTTTTTTACAAATTGAAGGCAAACTTCCCACCAGCAAAAGCTTACGACTCATTTGATGGCAGTGGTCTGGAATCACACCTGCAGTATCTCCAAGGTGTGCCTGTACTTCATTCTCTGTAACATATGCCACCTGTGTGATATACAGATAGGCTTTTTATTTCCATCCGTTTTCCATATTTTACAATACAAGCAAATATATACACACATGTATACATCTTTTCCCTTCTTGCACGAAAGTTAGCATACTTTATCCTTGCTTTTTGCTCTTAACAATGCATGCTGGAGATCACTCACTGACAGTATGAAGCCGCCATCTTCATTTCTTTTTGCAGTTACTTATAACTGTGTTGTGTGATTACCATAGTTTATGAGTATTTGGGCTGCTTCCAGCTTTTTGCTAATATAAACAATGCTATAGTGAATAGCCCAAGGCATGCATCATTTAGTATTTTTGTGGTGTCGCTTTGGGGTACATTCCTAGGAGAGGGGTTGCGGGTCAAAGAGAAGTGCACCTGTCATTTTGCCAGCCTTTGCTAAGTTTTCCTCCGTGCCGTTGGTACTCACAGTGGCTGTGTATGAGGGGACTGTTTTCTCAAAGCCTTGCAACAGAACATGTCATTTGGGATTATTGCCAGTTTCATGCATGAGAAATGATACCTCAATGTGGTTTTAGAAAGTTCTATCATGGATGACAACAATCTTCTCTGTGCTGGTGGCAGGGGTGGCAGGAGGGTCAAGGTCCAGGGGCATGGTGGCAGGATGTGAGCTGTGACTTCCAGAATGTCGAGCAGCACCAGGACCCTCACCCGACCAAGTTTGCGAGGTGTTTGTGTGCGGTTCTAGGCTGTGTAGCTCTGAACTCAGGCCTCTGGCCCTTCTAGCAATTCTGTGAGTTCCTTGGTGTCTTTTTTAATAGCGCCTCATTCTTTTTCATCACCAGGCTGGTTTTTGTGGCTTGCATGTAATGGCCTGGGTGTTACTGTGCCAAGAAAGAGTTGGCAGGATCGTTGAGGGTATACTCTGAGTCCATTTGCCTCCTCAGTGGCACACGGGTAAGGGAAGCAAAGATGGGAAGTGGCACACAGGTGAAGACGGCCTGTAGGAGGCACAGTGACCCCCCTAGGACCCAATTACGGGCCACGTGAATTTGAGGCATCATATAAGCAACTCTTTTCTGGTCGGAGAAGGGACCGGGAGAGGGAAGTAGAATCAGGCTGGTATGCAAAGAGAGGGTTACTAGTCTCTCTCCTACAGGAACCACCATATACACACTGCAAATATATACACTGTAACCCAACAAAGCCGAATTTCAGCCAAAAGCAAAAGAGTATGCTGTCAGCTCAAGGAGACCCTGGTTATCTCAAACAGCTCAGAAGCCTGCATTGGCACTTCACCCGTCCATCCGTCCATCCATCCATCCATCATCCATTCACTCAAATAATATTTATTTAATACTTCCTATGTGGCAGATACTGGAGTAAGTTCTAAGGATAAAATGTGGCTGAGCTAGAACTTAGCTGTCTGCCCTGAGTGAGATTGAACGAGCTCTACCTTCCCTCATCACCCTCCACAGCTCAAGAGACCATGTTTTAAAAATGATCCGAGCCCTGGCCGGGTAGCTCAGTTGGATAGAGCATTATCCCAATATGCCAAGGTTGTGGGTTTGATCCCTGGTTAGGACACTTACAAGAATCAACCAATGAATTCATGAATAAGTGGGACCACAAAAATTGATGTTTTCCTCACTCTCTCCCTTCCTCTCTCAAATCAATCAATAAATCTTTTCACTGACCCTTGCTTAGGAACTGCTCACGCCTCTCTGGTGTGGCCTGCTGGTGGGGGCAGCCTGACACCTTCCCGGATGAGCCCACTGTTAGACTTTAAGGTTGTTTCCAAAGGCGTGCTTGGGTGATAGAAGTATATGACATAGAAGGACCTTCAATGAAATGGGATGATGCCTTCTTTTATTAAGTGAAACAGTAAGTTACGGAACCAGAATGTACAGTATATAGTGTAAGCCTAATTGACAACAATGTGTTTGTATAGATCAGGGGTCCTCAAACTACGGCCCGTGGGCCACATGCAAATACAAATATTGTATTTGTTCCCGTTTTGTTTTTTTACTTCAAAATAAGATATGTGCAGTGTGCATAGGAATTTGTTCATAGTTTTTTTTTTTAATATATTTTATTGATTTTTTACAGAGAGGAAGGGAGAGGGATAGAGAGTTAGAAACATCGATGAGAGAGAAACATCGATCAGCTGCCTCTTGCACACTCCCCACTGGGGATGTGCCCGCAACCAAGGTACATGCCCTTGACCAGAATCGAACCCGGGACCCTTGAGTCCGAAGGCCGACGCTCTATCCACTGAGCCAAACCGGTTAGGGCTCATAGTTTTTTTTTAAACTATAGTCCGGCCCTCCAACGGTCTGAGGGACAGTGAATTGGCCCCCTGTTTAAAAAGTTTGAGGACCCCTGGTATAAATGGTTATAAAAAATGTGACTGGTTTGCTCTGGATGATGATATTCTAGGTGGTTTTGCTGCAGGTTATTTCATGTTACTTTAGAACTTCAGCCACTAACTAGAAAGATGATTGTCAGCACCCTCCTCAGTCTGAATGCCAGTGACTCTAGCATGTCCTGGGAGCCAGCATTTCCCCGAAGGCTTCGGCACCTGTCTCGGACCAGGTGCCCTTCCTTGAGACAAGGCCCTGAGAAGGTGCCCAGTTTCTCCCATGTAGCCGATCATGCAGCAGGTGCTGACTCCAACACCCTCTTTTTTCAAATGTTTCAGGTTGCACCATCTTTGAAAACTGCAAGACCTGCCGAAATGGCTCTTGGGGAGGCACACTGGACGACTTCTATGTGAAGGGCTTCTACTGTGCGGAGTGCCGGGCGGGCTGGTACGGAGGAGACTGCATGCGTGAGTAGACCCCCGAGGCAGCTCCGTCTCTAGTGCCCGCTGATTTAATGTCTCCACTGTCCGCGGACTCTGGTTTCTCTTGCTGGAATCTGAGTTCTGGCAAGCTTGCGGCCAGAGAGCTTTCTAGATAAGGCTATAAAAAAACAAACACGCGCATTTCCATCTGCTGGTTGTGGACTGTGGACATCTGTTTGGAATTGGCCACGGGAGGTTCCTATCTGCTCTTAAATCTTCCCCTTTCCGCTGAACAAAGCCAAGGCGCTCTGCACGGCCTCCTGGCCATTCCTGAAGCGGCTCCACATTAGCATCTGTCAGATAACAGTGACTACAGCATCGAAACGCTTGGTCTGTAATGCATTTTAAATATGAATTTCTATTGGTACATTTTTTGAATCCTGCTTTTAAATCCTGAGACCCATGTCAAATTGTCAGCATGCCCCTTGTCCTGGGAAAGAGATTTTTTTCTGGGTTCTACTGGAACTCCAGAATTACTTAGTCTTTATGAGGGTTACCTATGGGTTTCCACAGGCCTTTGAAAATGGAGTGGAACTGTAACTTCCCCCCAGCGGAGACTCCCCTCTGCAGAGCCCTGATGGTGGCTGTCCGCTGAGACTCGGGACCAGGGGCAGCGGTCGCACTGTTAGTATTGTGTTAAGCCTGTTCCACATGCTCCCTCCTTGAGTCAGAAGCAGTCTGGGCTTGCAGGCTGAGCAGTTTCCCTCCTGTAATGATATTCCCAGGCCGCGGAGATGGAGACTGGAGAGCTGTTGGTATTCTTTGCCTGATCTAACCTTAGCAAAATGCCACGGATTTCAAAAGTCCGGGGAAAAGGGTGAGGTCTGTGGTTTGCGGCCGAAAAATGCAATTACCCCTGGAGAAGGGACGCGTTGGTGCTGCACCGTGAGCTCGGGAGCTCAATTATTCTGAATACAGATGATTTTAAAGCGCTGGTCTCAGGTGCAGATGTAAAACTTTGATGTCATTTTAGATGGTTTCCAGGAAATTGAATTTAGGACTTTGGGGGGTGGGGGGTTAATTTCCAGGGAGATTCGCTGCAGGATTTCACCCTGGTCTTCCTCTGGCAGCTGTTCTCTGGAGACATTCTGATATGATCAAGACCACAGGGTCTGGGATGACACGGGCCTGGGCTAACTAATGGTTTTGTACTGTGACCATGGCCAAGCCATCTACCCTTGCTAATCGCAGTCTCCTTTTCTTGAAAATGGGAAGAATGCTATTGGGCTGTTTGTAGAATTAAAGCAGGTATGTGTGTGAAATGCCTAGTGCTTTGCCTGGTGTATAGCGAAAATGAATACAGTAAACGTATCCTTATTCTTTTATATGCTCCTGAATGGCCAAGCTGGTAGTGGTCCAGAAATAAAACTGCTTAAGACAGACATAATCAGAGCTGTCCAGCACAACTTCGATTTCGCATTGACCCCCTACAGTCTCTTAGATCACTTTAGGGTTTCTTCCCTTTGGAAATGGCAGGTTGCTCCTTCTCTGTGTGAGTGGAGAAGGGCTAAGTGATGTGATCGGGCCATAGGCAGGAGTCAGATCGTGCATGGCCTTGTAGGTAGGTGAACTGGGTAAAGAATTTAGATGTTATTCTGAGCGCAGTGGGAAGCCAAGGAAAAGTTGGGGACTAGGATAAGGCATTGGCGGGACAGAGGTAAAAGAAGAGGGAGTCAGGGGTAGGGGAGACGTGAGGTAGTAGTTGATGCTTGAGCTATGCCTTTGCTCAGGTGTGGGCAAACCAGAAAGATACCTATGTGGGTGCAACTCTAGACCCCTGGTTCTTAGCCACAGTATCATGCAACCTCCACTTCAAAAGCTCTGTTTTCTCTGAAAAGTGGGAAGTGGAATCTCTGCTGAGGACAGAGTGGAAGTGAGACCGAGGCTTGAGAGTAGCAAAGGTTTGAGACAGCCACGCGAGGAATAAGGAAAGGCAAGTCCCAGCAACACTGAGGGCCTAGTTCAAACTGGAACTGTTATGTAGGCGCTGCAGTCAGGCCAGTGGGCAGTGCTCGCCAGCAGCATGGTAGCAGCGATGAACTGAAACAGGCATTGCTTGATCTGAGAATTGGCTAAGACAATTCATCCAGGTTGGGTAGGACATGAAATCAGAAAGAGCCTGGCAGAGAGAGAATAGGGATGGGTGTCTCAATGTGGTAGAAAAGTAGGCTTAGTGGTAGTAAAGCGGTGGAACATATAGATAGAAGGGGTATTGTAGGCAGAGAGTGGAATATCTAAGTTGAAGCTTTCAGGGGTGGTGGTGATAATATGTCCCTATGTAATAGTCAGTTTTTGCTGTGTAACAAATCTCAAAAAGGAAATTTTTTTTTTTAATTATGGGTCTGTGGGTGGGCGGGGGTTCAACTGATTTCAGCTGAGCTGATCTGGGTTGAACTCCATGCCTCAGGGTCCAGGGCAAAGGGGCAGCAGCTACTAGGGACGTGCTGTTCTTGGGGGGAGTTGCAGAAGCACAAGAGGCCAAGCCATACACACGGACACATTAAGGCCTCTTCTCATATCACATTCACTCACATTTCAAAAGAGGCCCCGTGGCTAAGCCCCAAATCAGTCAGCTAGGGACGTATTCTCCATCCCAAGTGGTTGGACCAGTGATGGTATCCAGGTGTCGGATCAAGGCTTCCCCAAAGACAGCTTATTGCTACAACAGGCCATTGCCACTGGCAGAACACAAAGTCAGGCTCTCATTCATCAGTCTACCCAGCCATTCAAAAAATATTTCTTGAGTGGATGGTCTGGGGTGCTGGACATACAGTGATGAGCAAGACAGGTCTTGGAACTTGCAATTTAGAGAAAAGAGACTTAAAAAAACACCCAAACACCCAAAAAGTAAAAAAAAATTGAAGTGTGGTCGTCAGTGCTATGAAACAAACAGAATAATGGTCCGATTCCTGTCTCATTCTGTGTTAGTTCAGTTGTGCTTGTTCAGCTCCGTGATGTTTGCTCTGAAAGCCTCATCCCACACAGTGTGCTATCTGGCCACAGTCTCAGCCTTCATAGAGCATGTTTTGTGGAGCCCTGGGTAAGTCACCAGGGGAAACAACGAGCCCTCAGTGAGTTTACAAACCATCTATGGAAACAGCGTTTGACCATAAGAAGACATCCGTGTGATAGTATGATGTTATTAGATTCTTACCACATGTGCCTCCTATTGGCATTAAATGAATGTGAAGGGAATTCAAAGGGGGAAGTAACTCATTTCACTGTTTGTGGATGGCTTGCCGGGCGCTGGGTGCTGCCTGCCTCTGTTAAGGGGAAGCCACACTTGAGTGGCTGTTTATGGCCAGGGCACCTTGCTGGACCCCCATGGCAGTGCAAGCATTTACCCAGTAGATGGCGCCCAAGTGATCCTTTCAGGCAGTTTCGTTCTGAAGGAACAAGGGCTTCTTGCTGAATACCATCTGGAGGCCCAGGCATTCCCGACCCCCCCACCCCCTCCCCCACCCCCTTGCCATATAGAATCTTAGAAGGAAGAAGAAGTGACTGGCAAATTCCAGAAAGACGATTCTGTATTTGAGTTATAGAACTTTCATATAGAGTATTGAGCTTATGTTACAGCACCTTTATTTGATCACGTCCTTGACAATGTTTATGTTAATTAGTGTTAACCCAACTTACCACAGTTTTAAAACCGGTTATGTGATCGAGTCATTCATAACCATTGGCAGATTGTATTAACCAAGATAACAGGAGAATGGCCTGAAGTCACTGAGCCTAAGGGAAGATTTTATTCACATCTCCCTGCCTAAGAAAGAATGGTTTCGTGAGCTCAGAAAATCCAGGCTAGGGATGGGAGCGGGTTCTTATTTTTCTTTCCCCAACTTTTTATTTTGAAAAATTTCAAATCTGCAGAGTTGAGAGAATAGTACATTCCTATACCTTTCACTTGAATTCACCTATTAACATTTCCCCACACCTGACTTTCTTTTACTGCACTATAGACACATGAATTTAATATTTGCCAGGTTCCACGTTATCACCATTTTTCTTTTCCGTGCTAAAATTGGCCCGGGATTGGCCAGCAAAGCCCCTGCAAGCTGGCTCTACTGCATCGTTCGGTAAGCAATTCCTCGCTCTCTGGTCTGAAACCAGCCATTTCTCCACGAACCCTGGTTCCTCCTGCGGGAAAGGCATTTAGGAATGGCAGTCTGTGTGCTGGCTCCAAGAGGGGCTGAGAGCTAGAGTCAAAATGAAGCCTTCCTCTCAGCGGTTTCAATGCTTCTTAAACTGGGAGGTTGGCTTCTCACGTGGAGCCCCTCTGCTGACCGCCAGAGTGGAGTTTATTTGACTTGGCCCTCAGACTGAGTTTCTTAGCCACCAAATAAGATGAGTGGGAGCGGGACCAAGAGCCACTCCGTATGTCACACTTCCAGGTAGCATTACAGTGAGCCTAACCTTTCAGGCGTCGAAGGATCCAGGGGATATGAGAAGGTTAGGAAATCAACCCAGAGAAGAGAGGATTTATAAGGAGAGATTATAGGCCTGAATACATTTATCTTCTTAGTCATATTTTGCATAGAGGCAGAGGAGCAGAGGAACTGGCCATAAGCCATGCGCCAAAATGTGTGTGCGCTAGAATAGGAGAGAGGAGGAGGATTTGTGAGACTGGTCCTTGAGCCATAACAGACAGTGGTCAAGAGCAAATGTGTGTGTGTGTGTGTGTGTGTGTGTGTGTGTATTTCTGTGTGTCTGTATGGGAGAGAGAAAGGGAGAGAGAGAGCACTTTCACAAAGCTTTTTTAAAACAAACAAACACGTTTTTATTGATTTCAGAGAGATGAAGGTAGAGGGAGAGACAGATAGCAACATTGATGAGAGAGAACCATTGATCAGCTCCTTCAGGTCCACTAGGGATCAAGCTTGCAATCTGGACATGTGCCCTGACCAGGAATCGAACCAACAGCCTCCTGTTCCTGGGTGGAGCTCCACCACCTGGCCACACTGGGTAGCCTGTATTGCTGAATAAATGCTGCCCCCCTGGAGAACCAGAGAATCCACC